>NC_089529.1:11926293-12136293 GCF_963924715.1 Thunnus thynnus | reverse complement strand
TTTTTTTTATTACTTTTTACCAGCTGATAAGTTAGCTGTTAAAAGAGAACTATATCAGATACGAATTAAATCAAAAGGAGTTGTTGTTGTCCGCTGTAATAAAGAATTCCAGTTGTAAAACCCCCCCAAAAAAACGTTGGTATCTCTCCAACACGATCAAAGATATTTTAAGTAATAAACCTATGAAAAATAATACTGATTACAACAGATATACATGAGGGTGCTGGACTCATTCATCTACTAGATAATTAACTACAATTTATGTTATGTACTTGAACGTTCGCTTTGTTTACTGATTCTATCGAGAAAAACTAGTCTAGCTGACTGTAATAAAAGCAAAGCCAAGTTGGTTTGTGCTGTGTTTCCATTACCTTACCTGGCTAGCCTTGTTTGTTGCTATGCAATGCGGTCACTGTGGCATCAGGACACCACCAATATCACCAGGTATTTGACTGTTCACCATTGCAACAGCTCCATGACTGATTTACTGCCAAATTATGAATGGTAAATATTAGTGTAGTCGTCTCTGATCTGCTCTATGCGCGGAGAGAAGAGTCACTACAGAGTCACCTCGCAGCACACAGTAGAGAGATTACACAATCACCCCATCAGCTCCGTTTATGATAATCATGTGGCCTTTTGGTCTTGCTAATGCACATGAATTTTTGGTCGGTGTGGTCTGTTTGGATGTAGCTGAATTATTATCTTTGATGGTAACAATCTATAGCTCCTACAGCCTGGAGTGTAACCCAAGCTCATCAGCTGTTTCTGGTAGCATTACTATAAAAAATCATGCCACATGGCCGTGAGTATTTTCAGCAGGACCTATCATAAATGTGTGACATCTAAATCATTTGTACTGTCATGGTAAGGCAAGAGGGATTTGTATTTTTTTCAATCATCTTTGTGCAACACTAGGTTTTATGTTAAGTAAAAGTACACCATTAATGACTAGCTCCTGTTACTTCTATGTGTGTGTGTGTATGTGTCTCTCTGTGTGTCTGTTATTCAAGTGACCTGCCCAGGGGGTTGCCCTTCCCTCCTATAAATGCATGTTGAGATATGCTGGACAGACCCTGAACATGAGTAAGAATTTAAGAGAAATCGAATGAATGAATAAGTGAGTGAATGGATGTCGATACAGTAAGCAGCAGAGGAGCCTACTACAGTCAAAGGCCTTAAAAGACATTTTGTCTAAAAAAAAGCATTCATGCCGGTTAACCTATTCACAGGACATATAAAAGAAAAGCAATCTTAAAGTTAGTTTACACAGCAGCTGCAACAAGGTCTTTTATTGTAAGTGAAAAACATTGCACCACCACCGCCACGAATGACAAGTATTACATTGCTGTACTAACTACCTTAACATCTCATGGAGCCTGACACATGGACTGCATCTGTGCAGAAAATGTAATGCAGGTGTTATGACCAAGGGCTGATGCTACCAGGATGATCGGACTATTTTTTTTTTTTTATTTCTCTCTTCATCGCTTATAAATTCCCAACATATCGTGAAACAAGCCTGGCAACTTTGATAAAACTGAAAACTAGTTTTATCATTTGTTTGTTTTTGAACAGGTTACACACTCTTCCTTACAGTATACGACGGTCTATGAAGATAAAACGTTCAGTTTCTAGCTGTTAAAACAACGAGCAGATAATGATTTTCCAGCTGCTAGAATCTATTTTGAAATCTGTCTTCATCAAGGTCAGTTTCGGGGCAATAAACTATGCAGGCAGCACCCGAGCAGATATTCTTCCTTTCGTTTTCATGGTAAAAATGAAAATGTAAAAAGAAAATTCTTTGCAAAAAAAGAATTTCTTTCAAAAAAGCAAAATGTCTGACAGCGATTTCCTAAAGCTGTATTTCAAAAGACTAATGACTTACTCAATAAAAAGGAAAAAAAAACCAACAGTTTTACATTCTGTGAAAATACTTCCAGTAATCTTCATTTTGAGGTAAAACCGAAACACAAATACTATTGTGTAAATAATTCCCTCTTAAGTTTACACATTGCAAAGTGCATACCGTTGTACCTGGATTGAGACTGTGCACAATCTTAACATTTTGGCTGCTTTGGCTGCTGTTTACTGGCGTAAGGCTTAAAAAGTCTTCCTGGAGCCAAGCTGGAAGCAGAGTATATACAGCACTTATTGTCTGTATTATAGTTTAAAAAGTTCCTGAAGACTCTGCTCCTTTTTAAAAATGTTCTTAAACCCTCTTCAGATACTTTTCCCGTTCAGCTAGGCAGTGATCTCACCATGACTTGTAGAAAACCATATGGGCAGCAGGGTGAACTGAGGACACACATGCACCTTGGCAAACATACAACTTCGCTATTAGAATCCAGGATACATTTTTCACATCAGTTGAATGCCTGGGCCTGCGTGTGTGTTTAAAGAGAGAGAATACAAATTAGGTTTAAATGCTTGTTTCTTTCCTGCAGATGAAAAAAAAAAAAAAAAAGGAAAGTTTGTCTAGGATTAAAACATATATTATTACAACAACAAGTTTCTATGAAGATTTTCACTTGCAAAAATCTAAAAAAAAAACAACTTTTTGTGCTTGTAAAACTACTTCTGCTGAAGTTGTTACATGAGATTTGAGTCTTATAGCACCAAACAGCTGAGTTTTAATCAAAAGCTTTAAAAGCAGCACTGCAGATATAAAGAGGCATGAATCAAGAGTCTGTTAGCAATTTTAGCAAAGGTAATGGAAACACATGGTCACACCCACAACTGGAATCTGTTTGTACTGTATATGTATCAAACAACAACACTACATATGGAAATTGCATTAAAAATCATGGATTTTTACTCATACTCTTCCTGCAAATAGTGAAAGTATTTTTTCACTCATGCACATGCAGATTATTTGATCATTGGACTATTATAAAAAATGTTGCAATTACCTTAAGGACACAGTACAAGAGTCCATAAATTCTGGTGCAGTACCAAATTTATAACAGGCTTGTCCTCAGGCAAGTGTGTGATGAACTGTTTGGAATGTTCATTTTATGTTTATGTATATATTTTGGGAATATTAAACAGTAAAAGCATGTTGTATTTACCATCAAGCTACAGTATGTGTAAACTAGGGACATTAACTGCATTTCATAAGACTTTATAAAGTTTTACATCTGAACAAAAGCTTCCTGACAACAACATGGCACATTCGCAGATACTTATTCAGTCTCAATGTGTGCTTTCATTACGCATTCCTGTGATACTTGCAGGGAGGGGAGATTCCAAAACAAAAGTCCTTTGAAAACTGAAAAACATGCCTTAAAGATTTTCGTTTGTCCGTTTTCTACATGCTGCACGCTCTGAAAGCCATCGGGCTGTGAGAGAAATGGAGTTTTATGAAAGTTTTCACCATCAGCCTTTTAGATTCTAAATACCATTCTGCTAAAAGGGGGTGAATTTTAAGAATTCCTGCTCAGTGAATTGACAAATTGAGCCAGTCTAATGTGAAATATAGTGACTATGAAAGTTTACTTTAGGCATTATGAATGCATAATAATGTCTGCAAAATAAAAAACCTTCAGTTTTATTTAAAAAATGTTTTTATCCTAATACAATGATCACCCCACCATAAAACAAGACACATTTTCCTCCCCTTAAACAAGGCATATTTGCCTTATAGCTGGAAGAAAACCACCAAAACTCGGCTTAACAGTATTTTCGTGTTGCATAAACTCTCCTTAATTACAAAGGCAGCCTGTACAGATTCTCAACAGGTTTTGCAATTGTGTTATGACTATTTCCAAGAACAAAAAAAAATAATATAACGTGAAGAGAAGCTTATTATGTGTGAAAAAGGTGCTTTGTGGGTAGAAGGATCCAAGCCAGTTAGCCAGGAGGCAGCTAGCCTGCCAATAATTTCCAGTTTGCAGATATCTACGTATGGTAACTATTCACCAAGGAGGAGTTAGCTAACAGTCACTAATTTGATTATATGATCGAGAGATAAGAGAAAATAAACGAGCATATGTTTGATATAAAATAATTAAAGACCTCTCTACAGCTTTAAAGTTATTTGATTTTTTTTTTTCAAGTTGCCATGGTAACTGGGGACTCAAATACAGTATTACAGCTGCAACTGCTGTAAAACAGCAGTCTTGGCAATAAACATGAGCCGAGAAACTGTATGTGTTCTTCCTAAACAAAAACAAATCTTTGAGCTCAAAGTCTATTAAAGGCTTAAAGGCTATTCTGTAGTTAATTATGTGACTTATCATTAAGTTTAAGATGTGCACCTGAAAACAGTCTCTGTTGGCAATCACGTCAAAGATTAGTTTTGCTCCATGGGGGAATATTCTTCTAACGAGTATCATACTGAAACAAACAAAAAGAAAAAAAAAAGGGAAGGGAGGAGGGGGTAAACACTGTCTGAGACAACAAGGCCAAGCAGTTAACAAGCACTGACTGTGCCATTCTGGACGTAATCCACAAAGTGGCTCGTTATATCGATGGATTTCAACTGCATTCCCAAAATGGCTGCCAAAATATGTTCAACTAGGGTAGAGGAAGTGCCAAGATAGACTCAAGTGCATATTTTTATTTTAACGTCTCTTGTCATACTATGGTAAAATACCCTACTTGGAATTATAAATTAGAAAATTAATTTGATTTCATCTGTAAAGCTTCACCGGTTCTGCAAGCAATTATTTATATTATTTTATGGTTATAATGCCAGTCCACAGATGCTTACATTTGCATCCAAATTTAAACTTTCTGCATTTTAGTTATACTTTAAAATAAAACTACAATACCATTAAAAAAACATTCATGGAAAAATAAACAGCACTGCATGATTTGGTGGTTTAATGTGAATTCCACTCATGACCAATATTACATGCTCTCTCCCACACCTCCCATTCCACTACATACTGTCCATAAAGCCTGACTACTTTTCAAGAGGGTTGAATTGAAACATTATCATGAACATATATATATATATATATATATATATATATATATATATAATTACACATTTAGTTATGCAAGTTACTGGCCAACAGGATTACCTGGTTAAAGCCTGGTGAAGATGGTTGGTGTGGGAATAACTACCAGAAATGTGGCATTGCGGAGGCTTCAGAGAGACGTCTCTATTTGGGCATCAGTTCCTTTACTGTGCTTCAAAAATGATTTGGAATACTGACCTGCCATCTGTGCGCATGTACAGTACAAGATGATTGTTTTTTGCGATGTGTCTCTTCCAAAAAAAAAAAAAAGAAAAAAAAAAAAAAAAAAAAAAGCACTCGTTACATTAGTGCAGCATGGTACCCTTAAACATTTTCGCTTGAGTAAACCCAAATAATCAGGTGGGAGCAACGTGCGAAGGAGTGAATAAATCAGCTCGAAACATTTTGAAAAACTGAATGCTTCAGGCGAGTTGTGTTAGTTTGGTTGGTCAACAATACGTTGCAGAATGTGAAGGGAGGGTGACAAGCTACAGAGCACGAAGTGAAGGATGGTGAAGCCAAAAGAAAATTGGGATTGATTGCTGCGTGTGGATTAACTGAACACACCTCCCCACCCCCTCACCCCCCCACCACCCCCCCCCCCCTTACCTTCATCTGAGCAGGTCTACAGTTTATCTGCTGGGTCCCCTTCATATAATAATGAGTTTCCTTGGTCTGCAGACATGCTCTTAAATATTCATTAGTCATGGGTGGGTTTGAGCAGTGACACAGAAAGCGGGCAAATGGCGATGGCTCAAACACTGTGCATATTAATGCACATGTGGAATATATACATATAAATACTCATTAGCCACTTAGCGGAGATGAAACTGGGCACCTGATACTCTGGACTACACACACTCCCAGGGCACATAATGGCTGTCTCTCTTTCAGCAGCTACTGTACACCTCTGTGCTGACAAAACAAGAGTTTTTGACATTAAGCTGTGGTGAGAGCTAACTCACACTCACACACACACACACACACAGTACAAGGACCCTCCAATTTATCAAACAATAAAATGTCCAAAATAAGTCATTCTCTTCACATGAGGGGGATTCAATCCTGTATACACTTTGTGACAATGTACATTTTACTTTGCTCACCCACATGCAGCTTGTCACTCATTATGGTGCAATTCATAGGACTGATTTCTAATTATGCCTTGTATCAAGGTGAAATGTTGCATTTCTGCTACACCGGGGCTGCACGCTCTCTGCTCTGTGTTCCTCCAAATGTGTCCATTCAAAAAGAAATGATCCAGTGCAGCCATCAATTACGTAACGGAGCCTATAGGATTATAACTCATTTAGGTTGTGGGAACATATTCTGAATGAAGGCGAGGAGAGGGAGTGATCACAACAAAAGAGGAAAAAAAAAAAGGGATGAACGCACAATTATGTGGTGAAAACCTCTCTCTCTCTCTTTCTCTTTCTCTCTCTCTCTCTCTCTCTCACACACACACACACACACACACACACACACATATACAGGTGCAAATCCAGAGACCGTATCTGCGCTGGAGGGAGCTGGACGCAGCGCTGCGCTCTCATGCAGCCCCCCCCTCCCCCCCCCCCAACCCCCCCACCACCCACCCCTGTGTCAAACCCGGGACCGGCCTACTTGTTCGTGGCTACTCGCGTCTTCAGCCTCAGTGGCCACACCAGAAACCAACCTGGGACATGACAAATGTCACAGCATTTTTTACCTGCGTGCAACTTCTGGGCTCCAGGCGCGCCCGCGTCCACTAATCACACACAGAACGTGCTGTATTGTGCAAACTATCACTGGCGCTTATAATAGACACAAGAACATGCTGTATTACTCTCTTTATCTGACAAAGCCAAGCGCCTTGGGACAACATCTGTTTGCCACACACACACATGCACGCACACTCTCATACTGTATCTCTGTCCCTTTCTCAGCCACACACACACACACACACACACACACATACACACACGCGCACACGGATGGATGGAGCCCTAAAGAACAAGACTGACATGTTGCTCCGGATCAACTCCTCATGGCCCCCTTCAGAGAATTTTGGGGAGTCGCTGCTCCATTCATTTTACTGCCCTTAACGCTCAACATATTTTAACTTTATTCAAGTGGTGAAGCACTCCTATAATGTCCTATAATAAGCAGCAGCAAATGAATCACGGGTTGCCTGAATATTTTGCAACAAAATGTCTCAAAAGGCACACAGGAAGCGTCTCTTGCAACTTTAATTACACCAGAGCACGTCCTCATATCTAGGCCATCCTTTTGCTATAACATCATCACACCGTAAACATTTTTCACATACTGTAGGCTATAAATAAACGCGGATTGCGACAATTTAAGTGTCCATTCATTTTGGCGAAGCATGGCACCAAAAAAAAATCAAGACCGGAGTCCCACTGGATCTAGTTCAGATTTCTCTCAGAAACTGAACCTGCAGTATATTGTTTCACCCTCAAGACACAATATTAGCCCGCCTTCTTCCTTGCTCTGCTCAGCTTAACCCCATCTCATAAATCCGTACTGATATTAATGCATTTTTAAAAAAATGTAGGCTAGACATCTGTCTGACTATAAGCGCTGTATGAGCCGCTGCTATAATGATGGATTTCAGGCATCGAAACCATCTTTCCGGCAAGTTCAACAAACTGAAATGTATTTAAGAAATGGAGGGGTTTTTCCCAACTGAGAGTGTATTACATTGGTTAATTACAATAAGGAAACGCGTTTCCTCTTATTCAAATAACTGACCTAAAAGCCAAATGCGCACGTCGGCTGCCACAGTTGTTTCGGGGCTCACAGTGTGTAAAATGTGAGCAGGCATCGCTGAGGCTTTCGCTGATTGAGAGAAACAGACCTGCGAGCACAGTTTGACCACAGTATTGTTCTCAAGTGTCGCCTGGCCCCGGCTCACGGGCAAATCCGAAAGTGAAGGGCTAAAGGTAAAGGGGCATGTTGAGAATAGTGACAGATGGGAAACTTGCGTCATGCCAGGGCAGCGCGTTTTTGTACTCGATTATAAATGGACAACAAAAACCCCTGGCAGCCAAAACTGAACCCCCCCTCCACCACCACCACCACCCCCCCTCTCTCCTTAACATGAAGGAGTCGTTGCATTTCATTCCGCACACTGGCGTCACATTTATTGAACGTCTGAGATCCTCTACAGAATGAAGTTTCCGATAATATACAGCGTAATATTTGGATGGTAAAGCCAGCCAAGAAGTAGTACATGGAAGTCAGTGGCATTTCATGCATATCACCCGAAAGCCAACGAGCACGTTTCAATCTCCGATATAGGAAATTCCTCTCAATTCTCCCCTTTAATAATAGCGTCAGCCTATAGATATTGCAAAGACCCGTCCCTTCTCCTACTTTTCTCAATTTCTTACCCGCACTTCGAAGCTCGTTCAAAAAGTGGCGACAGCGTTTCCACGGCTCCCCCTGTTTTCCCCCGACGAAGCGCGTATAGTTTTTTTTCTTTAATATGTTCCTTTACTTTGTTTCATTTCTCACTTCCATCTTCTTTTCATCTCATCAATAAACACACGCTGCAGCCTACCTTCATAGAGCAGCTCGGTTCAAGTGTGCCCTCCCATTTTTTAACTATACATCGAGTACTTTGAGGGGTGGTGGTGGTGGTGGTGGTGGAGAGGAGGGGGGGGAGGTGGGAGGAGGAGGGGAGGGGGGGGCAGGCAGGAAGGCAGGCACGCCTTTTCACTTAAAGCTGCTATTGGAAGAACAGTGCACTGTCTTGGGTTGGATCAGAAATCCGTCAACATTATTGTGCCCCCCAATCGCAGGGCGCACGGTGGGACGGTGAAACCGGCTCCATTATGGCTCTCTGGAAGTGGTGGGAGTTATAGTAGTAGTAGTTGTAGTAGTAGTGTTCCTCCTACTCGAGGTGTTTAAGTTCTCTCCTGAGCAACAACACAGCCTTTTATAAATAGAAGTGATGGTGCGTAACGAAACCTGTAAATGGTGAGGGGTTTGAGTGTTGCACCCCTGCGAGAGCGCTCACTTCACCCATTAATCCCACCTTTTTTTTTTTATTCAATATATGTAAGTTTTTTATTGTTGAGGGGCTGTAACGCCTACTGTTCAAAATATCCGCGTTCACAAATGTGAATGAACTCTCAAATCTATCCCCAGTCTGGATCAAAAGGACAGGGGAATTGTCAGTTATATGTCCATCATGCGTCTGAACTTTGCATTGGACGCCGCCTCTGCCAGTATAGCGAGCCAGCTGCGCCGCGGTTTCTCATTGGATGGCGGCGCCGTCAATCATCGACGGCACCAACAAGCTAGATTGTCTGCAGTGTCTTCTACTTTCTACGCATTTCTATTTTCTCATTTATTTATTTTTTAACGTCCCGAGCTGACCTCGAGTTAGTGAGCAGGGAAAAAATTTGGTGTCGGTTCAGTCCGGCCAATCAGATTTGGTAGAGCGATTGCTTCTTTCTCCTGTTGTTGTTGATTTTTTTTGTCATTATCCAGCGCCTTGAGATATATTCTGGCTGGTATAGAATAAAGCAGTAATGGGTCATGTGGGGATCCCCCCCGCACCCACCGCCTTAATGCCCCCTCCCTGTCTAGACAGTGACAGGTGTGCGTGTGTGCGCACACGCTTGTCTGTAGTTCAGATCTGAATAATGAACCACGCTGAGGGTAGTGTTTAATAGATACTTTCAAGATATTACTCATGTCTGTGGATTATATGTAGTATAGCGGGTAGAGGGCGTTGAGTCTAACCACCTCTGCACCTTGAAAGACAAGCTTTTACTGACAAAGAGGTCAACTAAGGTTACTCGATCAGCCCGTCTGATAAACTGTCCTGCCTCCTGAGCTGCTGCGCGTAATGGGTGTGAAAACTCTCCTTTAAAAAAAAAAAAAAAAAAAAAAGAGAGAAAGAAAAAAAAGCTGCACTCTTGAACTTTGCTTTCGCAGCCCTCCAGCTGTACAGGGAGACAGAGGTGTCGCCTCAGACAATCGCCATCTCTCAAACTGGGTAGGCTCCATACGGATATTGTTGTGTGAGCACCGTGGTGAGCACGGAGGGCACTCAGTTGACTGTGCGCGCCATCTGCAGGACTTGTGATGAGGTTTAATACCGCGGGTTCAACGGAGGACACCCTTCCGTCACTGCTTTGACCTACATTAACCAGGAACACCGTAGGAACAGCGTCACCGGCCTTAATATGCTGCTTTGCACACCGACAATGAGCTGCGTTTGTTGTTGTTGTTTTTTTTTAATGCCTTTAATGTTCATAGAAAGTCAGAATTGTGTCATTCTGGAATCATAAACCGAACGTCAGTGTGAACAGTGTTTCAGATACTTTGCTTGGCTCAACCGGTAACATGTGCAGGGAGGATTCAGCCTAGAAAACATTTTGTTTCAGTTGCTGCATTAAGTGCTTAGCATGTGCCGGACGTGCCCTTTATTGTTTCCACTGAGAACAACAAAAATTATAATTTAAAATGTTTATTTTTTGCACAGCAGTTACAGAAGAATAGGATATTCATTGAATAGTAATTTTAATTAATGAGACTTGTTCCCATGTGCTTATATTTAAAAATGCATGCAGAGTGCAGTGATAAAATAAAACAATAATTACAATGTAATTATACAGACATTTTCCTCAATTGTGCCATAATAATAGCAGAAATAAAATGATAATATGGAAAAATGCAACAACACAAAAATAGGAAATAGAATATAGTGATTGAGAATATACTTGATATGATTGCTTCTTCCACATTAGACCTGTGTGACTGTGGGAGAATATACCTGTTCTTCCAGATTCTCACTATCTGTCTTATCTTTTTCACCTTTTCTCTACTCCTGCCCTCGTTTCCTGTTTAAAACCGTCTGACATTCCTGCAAGTATTTGGTCGGCTGATGTCTGATCCTTGACCTGACTCTTGTGTATTTTGTATGGATCTTTGTTTCTGACCTGTCTGCATCCACTCTGCACTTGAGAGTGGATTTTGGAAGTGGATTTCTAACCTGCTTGGGATTTATTTGCATCCCAACAGAGCAGCTGCATATTCAGATAGTTGCCACTGACTATCTGTATGGTGTGCGGGTTGTAGTGAAGGATACAGGCCTGCTGGTGTGGGTGTGTACGGCTCGTCAGATCCTTCCCTCCCCCTTCTTTTAGCAGTTTTGCTGGTTTTTCCTCGCTGGGATGCGGCTGAGAATTAAACCCAGGTAGAGAAGTAGAAGAAGGAATTGTTTTTGAAGCTGCCCAGGATACTCTGCTCTGACTTGCATGCTATTTGGGAACACCTTATCTGCAAGGCTGGTGCCCGATAAGATAGCAAAATCTGGCCAGATGCTACATTCTCAACAATGATCCACAGCTCTTTGCCTAATTGCTTTTCCTCCTCATCTGCTGAGGAAATGGTGGTTGGCTCATTTTCTGTTTTAGGTGGCTTGTGTTTTGTCCATTTTTGCATCCTTCTGTATATAGGATCCCTGTTAGGATTTCCCTCTCCAGGCCTTAGTTTCAATCGTTGATTTTATTTTGGGGAGGGCAAACAAACCCCCTATTACCCAATCCCCTTCTGTGCACTCATACAAATCATAGGTGGCAATACAAAATGTCTATCAGGAAGAATTATTGGAGGATCCTTTTTGAGCTTCTTCCTATTCAGTTTTATCGGTTTCACTCTCCTCTGAAGGAACTTGGATCTTTCAGTTAACCTGTTCCTCCCTCTTTCACCATAGTAAAATCTTTGTTACTCACTGAACAGTTGGTTAAGCAGTTGTTGATGAAATTTATGTGCAGTCACTCACAGAAGCTTCTGTTTCTCATGTTCCTTTGGCTCTGGAAAGTACATTCAAATGAAAGCAGCATCAATTACACAAGAGACGAAGATTTACTGAAAGAATACAGTGAAACTTCTTAAACATCAATCATTAAAGCTCACAAAAGCATTTAGAATGTGTTCAAACAGTAGCAGTAAGGCTAGTCTTACTGCTCTCCCCTATCATAGACATTTTTAAGATGATAAAACAGTTCAAATAAAGTCTCTCACTATCTTTATTAATATTTACAGTGTTTCTAAATTGGTTAAGTTACAAAAAAAGGTCTCAACAGCACAACAGTTGAATCAGATTTGACTAAATTTGTATACTGGCTTGCAACACAGAGATAAAGGACAAATCACATTTTCCTCTACAGTATAAACCCTGGGTCAGCAGCAGTTGTCCTTTAACATTTAACGCTGTAACAGTTTTTGTATTTTGAGTCCCTAAATGTTTTTCCTCATCAATAGTTGAGTCAAGCGAGCACAAAGTGTTAGTTAAAGAAAATATAATGATACTGCACTTAAAATGTTTCTATAACTGCAGAGAGAATAACATTTTTTAGGGGGGGGGGTTAAATTTCAAGTCTTGACACTTGAACCTGCTAAAACATGTTGATTGTCAGATTGGACCACTGTCGTAACTAACACAGGCAGGTAATACCTGCTGTTACTGGTCATTAATCATTCCTGACTAATTCCTCATTAATTTCCCCACTGATAAATACAAAAGCGAAAAAACTCACAAACAGATTGCAGCGTAGAAAGAAAAACATTTTATTTATTGAATTTTGATTTGATTCAACTTGACCTTTAACAACTCACATCATTACGATCGACGAAAAAAAATTAATACGATTAATATTTTACATGAAAAATCAAATTCTTGCCTCAGCTAAAATGTTCTCTGAGGTAAAACTGGAGCATAGTGTCATGATGGCAGGTCAAGTCTTTTCTCACTTGGCTTTAAATAGAACCAACAGAGGGCAGCATTATGACTTTTCTTTTTTGGACATTTATTTATTCATTCATTCATTCATTCTACTTCTCTGGCTTTCTCCGCTGTTCAAATGTGTTCCTCATGATTTTCCCTCAGGTGCAAAGGACTGAGTAATATGTAGTTTGATGAGAATGTCGTTGTTTCCTTTGTGAAATCAACTTTTCGGCAAATTTGCTACCAAAACTAAAAAGTGGCTTTATTTATCTTAGCTGGAATTTTGCAAGCGACTACTTGGATGTAAAATTTGGGCCTAAAAAACGAGACAAGGAAAGTTATTACCTAAAAGTACCCTGAACGTGGAAATAAATCAAACATTCTCTTTGCTTCAGTATAACAATGTTATTGTCCAAGTCCACTCATAGGTCTTGTCCTTTTGTTTCTTAATATATTTAATATATTCCATTTATTGAATGACCTGCAGGCAATTCATTTTTACAGAGAGTCTAGACAACTCATTACAGGTTGGATGGCAACTGACAGGGTGCAAACTGGTTTAGGGCAAGTGGAATTAGTTTTTCATTCAATTTGCAATTAAAAACGTTATTAAAAACATTATTTCTGTTTCAAAATGTACCTTCCTAAGCCTGCTTTGTTTTAAACCTACTAATGGGTGCGGAGGAACAGGGCTTTTCTCAGGATTGATCCATTTATTCTTTCACATACTACGATTCTTACGTCTTTAAGTGCTTACGTCTTGATTTCTGCACAATCACCTGACAAGCTTTGAAAAGTTGCACTCCAGAACACAGTTTAACCTCTGCTAGGTATACATGTTAGCAAGCACTAACACAGATATTGTGGAAGAATATCACATACTACGACCCTATTCAGTATGTACACATTTCATTCAGGTGATTCTAAATGACACTTGGTCACATATTAAGTGCTGAACTTACTTTACCGTAACCTTGGATGTAAATAAAACCCTTTTTTAGACGACCAGTGACATTTTCTCTTTCTGAAGTGTTCTATTAACGTGTGGCAGTGTGATATTGCTGCTGTTCCTCTTCACTGTCAAGCTCATTTTACCTAAACTGGCCTTGAGGCCTCCATGCTCTTGAAACTGGTCAGTGAGGTCATACCATACTCGCCCACTATCTTTTCACCACATAACATCTTATTCAATGTTCAATGTTATGTCAATAGATGTGTTTTCCTTTCACTGTGAAATCCTTTTCCAGGGTACCAACAACTAAAGTAAGACACACCTTTTTTACTCTGAGTCTGCGTTTGTGACTTCAACAGTACAATGACTCGAAATGATTCACAAGTGGGAACATAAGTGTGCGTCCGTGCATGTCAACATATCATTGTCACAGTTGGTTTCTTATAGAAGCTAGTTTTTACCGCTACAGTGAAGGCGTCACACCTAAAGCCTCAAGGATGTACACGGTGTATCTGAGCTTATATTGAAGAAATTTTACACATGTTGTGGTGATCTGGGATCCAGCAAGCAGTTACGACAACGCTATCATCCCACTTCCTTCTGCTTCACGTTTCACCTACTGCAGCTATAAAGAAACAACAGCAAAGACAACATCTTTTCCTTTGTAATGTTTTATGTTTCTGAGAGACAAAATGAATGGCCATTAAAATTAAAAATTGCTAACAAGCTACCCAAAGCTCGCAATATTTTGTAATGCACAGTAACTTTGCAATGCAGAGAGCTTCTTGCCTCTCATCTTCAAAACTGACTACAGACAGATGACAAGTACAGATGATAACATTACTTTGTTAGCTATTCCTCTCTCTTTTTTGTGGTTATTTGGTCTTTGGTCTTAATTTGTCAATTATTGGGCCTAAAATAACTTTTTTTTTTTTTTTTGTGGCTGTGCAATGTGTCAGCGACAACATTAGTGTTACATGTTTCACTGAAACTCACATGAAATGATCACAGACAAGCCAGACGTGACAGAAAAATAAGCCTCTTCACATTACTGCCAAATGTTGTTTTTTGTTTTTTTTTTGCTTTTGGGCTGATACTTCTCTCTGTTCCTACCTAGGTGTTATTCGACTCTGCAGAAACAGTAAAACTGCACTTATTTTATTCAGGTGGTGTTACATGTGTGAGGTGAGACAAACTGTGAAACCGTAGCTCGCGGTCTTTACAGAACGGCACCCATTCTTCAATGAATCATATGTTATTTGAAATTAAGGATTTTAGAGAGAAAACAAAATAAAAATAAAAAGAATCTATAAAAGCAGTAGCTTGTTTGACAGGTTTAATTCTTCTAGTTTGATTTTACCTTCACATAGTGGAATTCAGAGGTTGTTCAGGTTAGACTGAATCTGTCATAATCTCAGACTGGGACAACGACGACAACAAGTTCAACCGAAAACGCTGCTTTGTTCTTGTCCCTTTTTAGAAAGACAATCTAGGTAACATAAATGAGTTATTACAGTGCTGTCTTTTCGGGAACACGGACCAAGTGGTATAAATGATTGATAGGCTTCTTCACTTGTCTTTCAGCTCACAAGGGCCCCTGTCTGTGTCAGCCTTCTAGCTGAGATATAAGAATAATGTGTCACCGGTCTCCACAGGTTCTTCCGAAACTCTCCGCCTTATGATTCATACTTCATCTCACCTCTGTTTGCCACAAGCACAAACTAATGCTTCAGAATAGCGATTAGATGACTTTAACCCTTCTGTAATGTTGACAACAACAACTCTCTCCTGGTTATAATTAAAGTTTTACACTGACTGTCTTAAATTGCCTGAGGGCAGAGCACATTCCCCCTTCACTTTTATTTACCTGACACAAAACAACCTCATGTTTAGTGTTTTAAAAGAGGCTATTCAATGTGTTTCACTTGTCTTCATTCATAGCTGTAAACATTATGTCTTGTAAATATTAATGTTAAGCTGTTGTTCCTACAAGTTTAGAAAGTCTGAAGTGTAAAAATTGTACATGGATGAAGTAATGGTGCATGCAGGGGATTTTCCATATAGGAGAGGCTATTTCAGTCGTCGTCTTTACCCTTTCCATCAATATGTAAATCATGTCAGCAACTGGAACGCCATAAGCCCCTTCCCTGACCATGTCTGTCTTTCAACAGCCCCCTTAGAGCTTTCATGGATGACCTGATGATGATAAGTGTCCCAGTGCATGGCTGCAATTGGCTCCTCCGAAGGCCTTGGGAAGCTCATCAGCTGGACATGGCTGTTCTTCAAGTGAGCAAATTCCAGGTGTTGGCGGGAAAAAGTGTCGGAGTAATTTTGCTTCTCCCTAGGAGGCACAGACATTCATCCTTCAACGACTGCTCTGTCAGAAGCCCGGCCAAGACCTTGAATGTCCATACAGGTGACTGGCTGGCAGTCACAGCCGTGGCAGGTGGTAGTGGGCACGAGAAGGAATGTCAGAGCGATTCAAAGCCCGGACTTTGACAACCTCCCATTTATCCTGCTGTCAACTACTGGGGGGTGTGAGACGTAAACTGCTTTCTATTTCTGCACATGGCAGGTCCTGCCACAAAGCCAGAACACAATTGTTTTATTTGGGCACACGTAGAAGGTTAAACTCTCCATTAGCATCCTGAAATTCTTCATTGGCCCCATTCACTGATTCATTCATTGGTGAAGCTTTAGCTTACAACGCTCCAGTACCCCTTTCATTAGTGTTGTTTTTTAACTTGGTATTCACACATGAAGCAATCTCAATGAACTTGAGAGTATAATATGCATTTTTTTTCTCTTTACGGCAACAGCATATTGTTAGATCTGCCCTTCCTCCCGTCGGTTGTAACAGTTCCTTGTCAATCATCTTAACAGTTGAATACCTTGAAGTGGGACCCATAGCCTGCAGCAGAGTTACACTGCCATCTGTTATGCTGGTTTAACACAGGAGGTGTTAATAAGGCAAAGTGCAAACACCGACAGTCTGCAGTTAAAAATGACGATGTTGGCTGTGTTCAAACAGGTCTTGTCTGCTGAATATGTTTAGCTTCACTGTTCTTTCTCTCTAGCTGATTTTTTTTCAGTTGTTTTCAATTTGTTATGAGTTCCAGACATTGAAGCCACAAGCCTTAGTTTAATAAGCACAACCCTGTTCACTGCTGGCAGCAACCATATGACATACAACAGCAGGAAATGGTCCCGTAAAACATCCCAAACATCACTGAAAAGACAATTCTACATAAAGGGGGTTTATTGATGTAAGCCTTTCTTTTACACACATGGTCACACACCAACAATTTGCCTAGAGTGCCTCTTTGATAGTTAAACTTACCATAATCTGCTGCCACAATCACACTTACAGTAATGATCCACAGGGTTGGTAAACATTTTTAATCACAATTAATGTGGGAATTTGTAGTTAGTTTTGCAATATGTAAAATTAAGGCCCATTTCTTGTAGTACATCATTTCACCAGGAGATGGCATTCAACTCCATGTAATAAGAGACGACAGCTTTTTGTCTTTTTTTAATCAACCACAGCACAATGTTAGGTAACATCCTAAAGAGTCTTTGAACTGTCATTTTGAGTATCAAGGCTGAAAGGCTTAACAATGAGCAGTAACTACAAACAGAACTGTGTGATTTATATTATTTAGCGGATGAGAAAACGTACATTTGACCGTGGTAGTTCAGTCAAATGTGGTAGCCTATTGTAAATTTCTAAAATCCCTGCTTTTCAGTAAAAAAAATAGTAATAAAAAAAGTTTGCGGGTAGTAAAATCTGTCATAATCATGGTCATACTGAGCTTTGTTTAAAAAAGATACTAAATTGAAGGAAAAAAAACTGTATATGATGCAATCTCAAACTCCAATTTTGCATTTATACATTGTCTTTAGATATTAAGTCCTCAATAACTCAAAGCAAACATTTGCAAGTCTTTAATCAAGCGGAGAGAGTAAGACCTTATCTCTGGCTGAGAAGATGAGCAAGGCACTCTGCCACATGGCGTGTGGTTGGCTGGGTGAAGATTGTTATCCCACTGTTGGCAGCTTTAGAGGAGATGCCTTCCAATCAACACTCAGGGAGTAAAAGGCTCTTATACCTAGTGAGTGTCCTCAGGAAGCACAATCTGAACTGCATATGCTTAATAATAATAATAACACAATTTCTGGCCAACTCTATCTGTCTGTCTGTCTGTCTGTCTGTCTGTCTTTCTATCTTTCTATCTATCTATCTATCTATCTATCCCACCTTTGTGAGCATAATTGATTCTTTCCAGCTTCCCACACCAGCTTAAATGCATACATTTTCCCCAGAAGGTTAAAAAAAATCCCTGCAAACATTAAAAGCTTTGGAATTGGGAAAAAAAAACAAACATCTCAACTCCTACCACCAGCTCTGTTACTCAGACTGATATGCCAGGAGGGTGAATGTGAGCTATATCATTACATGCTGCAGTGGACAAGTGAATGTATTAGCAGCCTTGGAATTCCCCAGCTGCTTATTAATTAGCAAGCTGTGTGTTGGTGGAAATAATTAGCAAGGAAAGGTTACTGCAAGCTAGCGAGCTAGGCTAGTGTTAGTCAGGGAAACA
Organism: Thunnus thynnus; assembly: GCF_963924715.1. Classification (NCBI taxonomy): domain Eukaryota; kingdom Metazoa; phylum Chordata; class Actinopteri; order Scombriformes; family Scombridae; genus Thunnus; species Thunnus thynnus. Next base: position 12,118,023 of record NC_089529.1, on the reverse strand, counting down.
CCTTGTTCACTGTGAGCCTCTGGATTTGCTTTATCAGTGTGCCAAATGCCATTTTGCCAGGCCGTCAGCTAAGCAGACAGCATGCACTGACAAGTGGAAGTGAGCTGGCTAATCATATAGTGTGTGCAGTAGTGAGGTGATTAAAACGTGCTGTTTGTTTTCTGAGCTGTCTATCTGGCACATAACGGTGAATAAATATATAATTGTTTTGTCTGTTTTCTATTTGTATTTGACTTCCAGGCGTAATCAGCCAAGAACTTGCAACTTAAATGATCCTTTCAGTGATTTTCAGCCTTGTTTCCATGTATTAGTCATGGTGCTGGCATGCGTGTAACGCCCACAACACTTTGCCAGTGTTCTCTGTAGCAGCCTGGTTTACTTCCACCATCAACTGACGTATCAAGGACTACAGGGAGGGTTTGAGTTTCATTCTCTCTCCGCCTGGTGGTATCACGGCACAGTCTGACTTCAGAACTGCATTTTGGATGGCCAATCAACTTCTCAGCTTATCTGCACGGGAGAACATTATGAAATATTTTCCATTGTACATCATGTTGTTTGACTCAAAGCAGTCGACACACAGCTGAGGAAATGCAAACGAGAGAGGAGATGAGGCTCAGGCTGCCTCTCGTGCCCACCTGGCAGCACAAGCAGTGCTAGCCATGATGATGAGGACTTATTTTTTTCAATGACTTCTAGTCTAACCAATTCAACAAGAAGACGATGAAGTGGCTTTTCACAAACCCAGCTCCGAACATGATTGGATAATTGGTGGCGCACACACATTTCAGCGTCACTTTATGAGAATTATACAGTGTTGAGCGATGTTATCAGCTCTCAGTCATTCAAAAGAATTGGATTTTTCGCCACTGACTCATCACTGATGTGCAGTGCATGCTGGTACATGTAGGAAATGTGAGACAGGCTCTCTGAGCTGGAGAACAATGTTTTCTCTGTCAGTATGAGTGGCACAGAGGTGGTTACACTGTATCTTCAATAGACTACAGAGACTAGTGGCATAGATTGGATGCATGTCCACATAAGTAGCAGCATTTTTTTTCCCTTTAATTGTCAGCTTAATCTACAAGCCCCAAAGCTGGGGCATCACAGTGAACACTGAACAAAACAAAGAAATTAGGGTTGATTATGTTTTTAAATACCTGAGAGTAGCTATTGACAGAGTATGGGTGACATAATCCCTTTTTTCTTTTAGTAAAATCAGATAGAAATGAACAGCTTACAGTGTTTTTTTTGTGAGTAGCTGATTATATACTCAGACTCCTATTCTCACCTCTGTCAAAGCTTAGCAGGTGTACAGCTCCACTTCTATTAGCATCTAACAAACCCCAAAGCCCGCTTCCACGCAAACACAATCTGGAGAGATATTTTCTTCATATCCCTCAGAAAACAAATGCCACATACATCCGCCTTGGGAAATGCACACTGTAAAGCTCAGAATCCAGCCTGCAGCCTGTTTCCTGAGGAACTCACACATGGTTCGTGGCTCTCATCACCTGCACTAAGGATAGTTTACTTCAGGGAAGCTGCAGTGACATCCGTGCTGCTGCAAAACCGAGAGCAGGCGGATCCAGCTAGCAGCAATGATGCCCCCTAAACAACACCAACAAAAGTGACACTTCCTCGAGCGAGTGTGCAGACACCTGTAGGTGTCTCTTGTCCTTGACACTCTGAAATTGTCTCTCGCTTTTAATGCCAGCTGAATATTTTTGGACTGGGGAAATGGAGTTTCTGCTAGATAGAAGCCAACAAGAGAAGTAGTATTTTAAACTTTTGATAAATACTAAAATAGTTCACTGTGTATATGCCTGAACAATTTAACGAAAGAACATCTTTAGATATTCTTGATTAAAATGGTTGATATTTTGAATCAAAATGGCACTTCTTTGAGCATGTTTTATTTCCTGACTAATCCAAAATGTTAGCACAAACATGTCATAAATAATATATGGTCATTTGAATAAGTCAGCTCTCATGAAAACTGTGTCCCTGCTAAAGATAAATTTGGCCACTTTTCAGTCAGCAGCCCCATGACCTGGATGTTCTGCTTAGGTTTAGCCTGTTTAGATGACCAGCGCTTGTCCTTGGCCTACTTTTTGGTCAGAGGCATACCACAGAGCCAAAAGACTATAGTCTTTAAGCAAAGCGGCACAGGAGGATGGAGACAACATATTTATGGGTGAGTGCTCTTCCAAGTCTTAGAAAGGATTATTATAATGGAGGTTTGTGGATGTACATCAATGAGAATGCTCTCAGTATTCAAGCTTGTCCACAGGGAGAGCTTTTTCTCTTTGCTACTTCTAGCATGATATATTTTTAACAGCGTGTGTGACTGTGTGTGTGCATGTGTGGGTGTAGCAGAGGCGATGGAAGGTTTGAGTGTTTAAGATGTATGCTTTGTCCTCATTTACATTATTATCAATATCATGCTGTTTTTCTGTAACTCAGTTTTGGTGCCAATTAAAGCTTACACTGAGCACAAACGTGCAAACATCAGAAGAATCATAACTTTGAGAACGTGAGAAATACTCAGGTTTTGGCAAAGGAGATGTGAGCGCAGAGCTCTTTGCTCACTCGAGAGCAGAATTATATAATCTTGTATACAGGTCAGCCATATTAGGATTATCTTCTGAGAGAAAACATGTGCTACGTATATGGCCCATATCTCAAACAATCCCTTTCATATGTATAAAAACTCTCATATTTACCATTTACACTCGTGAATGTACATAGACAGCTGTCATAGTCACTAGATTACCTCACACACATACTTGCATTAATTACTAATGCATTCCTATAAACATGATTTACTTCCAGTTCCCCACTGAAATATTTACACACACATAAAATGTTCTTGAATCCATTTCTGAAATACACGGAAAATGTTTTCACCTTCATATATGGACACTTTTCGCTCACAGATTGGTTTACATTTTGTTTATGTGAGAGGTTTTTCAGTTTAGTGGTGAAAGAGGAAGCTGTCAAGAGTGCTGCTGCACAAAGCATCAACTCAATTAAAAACAAAAAGACACTTCACATCACAACAGATGTGATACATAAAGTGGAAATAAATCTGTGACATTCACAGATGATCTCGTAAACCTGTTTCAGCTGGTAAATCTACTGTAGTACAACACAGCACAGGAACACACTACAATACACAATAACATAATACTGAAATGATTAGTTGATTGATTAGTTGGTTGACAGAATTAATAAGCAATTTTAAAATAGGTTAAAGGGGACATATTATGCTTTTTTGTGATTTTCTGTTATTTACATATTGTTATGATGTTGGATCTATTGCGAAACATAGTCAGAGTTCCAAAACTTGAGGTTAACATATGTAGAAATGCTTCCTGCAAGATTTCAACCTGCTCTGAACACTTAATTTGCTACATTTTTTTCTGTCTCAACCAAATTCTACTCTTTGATCCTTCAGTAACTTTGCTCATGGTGAATTTGCACATCTTTCTACTCCTACTCTGCCTCGTTGCATTTTTCAAATTTTTAAAAATTCAACAACTTTGCACACTTGTCTAATGTATATAATATGTTATCCTGTTTATATTTTATTATATTTATAGTGTATGCAAAGTTTTTCTCTTAAATTATTGTATTGAGCTACTTTATTTAATTTTGTTATTTGTTGTGTTTATTTTTCCATAGATATATTTCTCTCTTCTAGTGTTGATATGTATATTTACTGTGTATTTACTGTTCCCGTGCAATGCTTGGATAACCTGCTGCTGTAACTCAAGAATTTCCCAATTTGGAATCAATAAAATACATCTATCTATCTATCTATCTATCTATCTATCTACCTACCTACCTTACTGACACAGATGTTGACATAGTTTTTTCTACCTTGCTGACGAGCTGATGTCAGCTCATCATGCATGCTCATCCATGGCCGTCCGTTCCGTAGCCTTTGTTACTAAGGTTTTTCCGGGTGTTGTTTGCCTTGTCCACTCTCATATTGCGGATCAGATTTCGGCTCGCACGTGTACAGATGTACTTTTTATCGTGTAAAGTACAAGAAAAAGTAGTGAAATCCAACTGCTACAGTTTATTTCATGGTTTGTTGATGTAGCCTCTGAAGCTGACGGAAGTCTCCTGAGGGGCAGCTCCTAAGAGCTTGCCAATCAGTACAGAGTGGGCTCCTCGGGAGGGTCACTATGAGTTAAATAAGGAGTTTTTTGAACTGTGAAACCTGCAAAGATATTCCAGTAGAGCCCCAGATTAAAAATATAGACTTGTAAACGTGCTTAATGTGTCCCCTTTAATCTTATTAGGTAATCTATCGAATAAAATTGGTAACCGTTTGTAGGTTTCAGTATCTCCAACGTGAGGGTTTGGAAAATTTCTCAATTTCATATAATTACAAAAATAATTCCTTTGGGTTTTTTAACCATTGTTCAGGCAAAATAAGCAACTGGAAGAGGGCACCTTGGACTCATTGTTGAAATAAATAAATAAATTACCATTAGTTGCTGCCCTCATTTTTTTACAAACAATATTTAAGCAAAAACATTTCAGTGTTGTTCCTTTGAGTGTTGTACTGCCAACACCGCCACTTGAAGGAACAATTAACTACCAGGTCAAGACTCAACATTGCCATTGTAATAGAATTAAATGTGCTCTAAGCTGCAAATAAAAGCAATAATAACTAAATCTTATTTTTATCTTTTTTTAAATAAGTCCTGAGATACTCACAGAACACTCCGATGTCTGAGACATGTTGGAGAGTTTTTCTGCATGATGTGGTTGTAAATGATTGTCTATGAAGTTTAACCTTTCTACTGCTCCAGAATATTATATGTTGCTAAATATATAACAAATATGGCACATGTTGAACATAACTAATAATTGCTTATATTGTTTATTTGTTTGAGAGTACAAAATATTCATATTGTAAACACCAACTTCCTGAGAGATTCATATCATCATGCACTGTTTATACATTCCCTGCATTCACACTATTTTCTTCTCTCTCTCTATTTATAATTGAGAACAGACAGAGATACTCTCTTAAAAGATCAATCTTCAACCTTAGGTTGCAGTCCTTTAGTCTTTCTATGTATAATAAATAGAGTTGTCAGAAGGCATCAAAGGCTAGTGGGAGATATTAAACATTATATGACGGTGAAATATTGCTTTAACTACCTCTGCTGGAATCTCTCAGGATATCTCATTAAACTGCTGTCACATTAAGCTACTATCTCGCTTCTAACAAGTTAAGTTTGTGGTTTATCAGCTCAATATGATTCAAAATATGATGATCAAACGCTGAAAAACAGAATAACTAGTCTAGAGTGTGGACTACCAGGTATGTACTGTGATAGAGTGGTGATAAGAGTAATTGTGGTCTTTACATGTAATTACACAGCTTGGCATTTATGAAAGCATGGCTGCGAGTGTATTTAAAACACTTGCCATCTGTAGAGTGTGGCCATCTGTGGATGTAAGTGTCTGTGTTTGTTGTATGTGCGCCATACATTTTTTTGATCAAAGCCTCTACTCTTCACCCCGGGGAATAAATGTGTGTTCATCATTTAGAATTGCTTTATTGCTGCACCATTGCTCCGGCATTGTGGGGAGCTGGAAGTGGGGGATGAGGTGGGGTGCGGGGTGGATTTGTACAATTATAGAACTGATGATGCAAAGACACTGAAGTGCACATTCCCCCTTACACGAGCCCCGAGTGGTACGGTCCACCGTCTTAAAGGCAGAGTGTACAGCTGATACATTTTTTACACCATTTTATTTAAAGTAAACTAAATAGTGAACATTGTGATACGGAGTGCTAGAGAACACATAGTTATTTAGGTTGTACATAGTTGGTAGTAGTTTTAAAATCACATGGTGAGTCACGTGGATATGTAGTAATAGTTCAAATAATCTTCATCATTCCTGGTGATTACTTATTTAAAATCTGACTGTCTTTCATGCTTCTCTGCCCCAATGAAAAATGAACAGACACACCCACACACCCACACAGATAGTGATGCACAGGAGTGTAAATCCAATGCAGAGTTCCTTACTAAGCCCTCAGCACTACAACGGTGACCATATGACAACAACAAGCCTTCCTATTGCCATGGCAACAACTGCACCATTGCTAAGGCAACAGCTGCAGAGTGCTACAACAAGCAGAAAACCCTTCATGCATTTTCAGTCTCATTATTTCATCAGGTTAATGCGAATTCCTGCTGTTTCGGTCTTCTTTAAGTCTATCTCGCGGTGCTTCATGTTTTCTCTTTTTCTCTGCGATGCATATGTAATTCACACTCTCCTCCTCAACACATTTTCTTTCGGTCTAATTCCTTCTGTCTACACACACACACACACACACACAGAGAGAGACACACACACGCACGCACTCACCCACTCTCCCTCTCCTTTTCTCGCTCCTTCACTGTCCCCTCCCTCAGTTCTTCCTCTCCATCCTCTGCTGTTTCGCTGTCTTATTCTCTGTTTTCTCTTTTTTCCCTTTTCTTTCCACAGTGTGAACCCTCCCTCCCCCCCACCCCCTCTTTTTTTTTTTAAATCCCCACCACCTCTGCTTTCCATCTCCATCATCCCTTTCTTCCATCTCTTTTTTCATATTCATCCCCTTTTTCCCTTCTTTTCCACCGTTTCTCTCTTGCCTCGGACACAAAAAAAGCGGATATACTCTCACCTTCCCTTTTCTCCACTCTTTCTCTCTCTCTCATACTAAATTCCGAGACCACCCTCTCTCCTCTCCTCTCCTCTCCTCTCCTCTCTCTTTCTTCGCTCCCTCTCTCTATTTCCCTGTGGCCCTCCCCCTCCCTTTTCATGTTTCCCCCTCCCTCCATCCTCTCTTTCCCTCGCTGGTTCAGTTAGTCAAAGAAGAGATTCACGGAAGGAGAGAAAAGGGGGGAAAGGCAGGACGAGAGTGAGAGCGCAGGAGTGGGGCAGGCTGGGGAGAGGGGTGTGGGGTCTCAGCCCTCTGTCGTGGGGGGTTGGGGGGGTTGAAATACACCCCAATATTTCGCTCCAAATACCATGGACTGCCTCTGCATTGTGACTACAAAGGTAAGCTTATCTGTTGTTCATTACTCTGGCTCAGTGTGTGTGTGTGAGAAGGAGTGAGAGGTGCCACAACTGTATCTGAAAACAGAGGAGAAGAAACTCATCTTTCTGCCCGTTATTAAGGCATCTACATGCCCTTTCTTCTTCTATAAGACACAAACATTCTTCTATCTTTCTGTCTTTGTGCTCTTTTTTTGGGGGGGGGGGGATCTGTATGTTTCAGAAAAACCTCTGGGTGAGCTGGGCTACCTGAGAGGTGTGTAGACAGCATACTCTTTGATATTTCCCTCTCTGGATGACCCTCTCTCCCACTCTCTCTGCATCTCCTACTCTGTGTCATGCTTTGCAAGTGTATAAACAGGGTCTGGCTGACCTGCGTGGATGTAGTAGGAGCAAGAGAGAGCCAGTGCTCGGGTTGCTTGTGCAGGGCTTTTGTGTCACGCCGGAGCCGCAGAATATGTCAGGGAGAGACCATGGCAGGGCACTCTGCATGCTAATCTCCTCATAATATTCAGCTGCTTTCTCTTCACCTCGAGAGTGGGCACACGTTATAGCTACCCACTATGCGTCCGCACACATCTGCCTCTCACACACACACACAGGATATGAGCGTTGTGTTATATCATACACATGTGCTCAGCGTCAGACCTCAACGGAGGCAGTCCTAGTCAGGAAATTGGCAAAAAAAAAAGGGAAAAAAATGAATAAAATGAAAAATGAAAGAGCATTTGTGTCTTACAGACCTTCTCTGGGGTCAGATTGTTTGTTCAGACGGCTGCTTTCTTTCCGCCAACCTTCAAAAATCCTGGTGGACATTACACAGATTCAAAAACAGGTGAACAATGTACTGTAGCAGCTGTACCTGAATGCAGTTCCTGGCAGGAAGTGATGACACAAAGTGGGAAATACACACACACAGCACTTCTTACAGCTGTGTGAAGATGGGGATGGCTTGACATTTTTTTTTGCATGGACTCGCTGTGTGTAGAGCAGACGTAAATACAGGTGGCCCTTTCAAATGGATTACATAAATTTGTGCTTAACTGTGGCACATTACATTCATTTGCTCGTCAACCTCTCAGTTTCCTTGGCAACAGAGATTATTGGTCAGTTAAACATAGATAACTAGGTGCAGTCAGATAGGCAGGGGAGACAGTATTTCATGTTGTGGAAAGCTTACATTCAATCAATTCAATTTCATTTATATAGTGACAAATCACAACAGAAGTTATCTCAGGGCACTTTTCACACACAGCAGGTCAAGACTGTACTCTTTCATTTACATTCCCCCATGAGCAAGCACTTGGCACATTTTTGTTTTTATGGTATAGATACAAAACACAAGTTTTGATTTCTCTAATGAGCTAACTTGCTGATACTGTAAGCGCCTGTTGGTTCTTTAAGCCTATTTTTGTTACCTAACACGAAGCGGTGTGACAAATTCTTTGTGAGAGAAAAAAAAAAAAAAAAGAAGAAGAAGAAAATGTCAAGGTATCTCTGGAAGCCTTGAACATCAGTCCCTCATGCATCTTATTTGCCTCGAGTGTGACTCACTGAGTTAGCTGAGGAAAAAAATAAACACTTTAAGTGAAGGACCACAGTTGGTAACAGTGGATATTTCACCAAACTTGTTCCAGAATCACTATCAAAGTGAGAAAAAAAACTTCTGCCAAGATATTGTGAGACAGATGGTCAGTTTATAAGGAGGAAAGTTAGTGCACAAAAGTGTGTAAAGGGATGCACTAACTGATTGGCCAAGCAGGTCCGATTAAATTGTCATTACAGTACACTATAACTTTAAAATACAAGCTATGATGACCATTTCACATTAGCAAAATCCGCTAAACCTTTCGTATCCAGCACTGTTAAGTTAATAAAAACTTAAAAACAAGAGAACTGCGGATTCACTCGTTTTTACGCTGTGAAAATTTAACTCGATCACAGGTCGGATTTGTCAAAAATCTTGGTGTATTCCTTTAAATGTGAGTTATTAAACTTTAATGGAGGCTGGCTGCATTGCAGGTGAGGAGTGTGACTTGCCATCATGTAGCAGATGATGGCTGAGCTGTTCCCTGGGTGAGCTGTTCCCTGACACCCACATACTGTAGAACAGGTTATGTGAACAATGTTGTTTCCCCCGAGCAGGCCTGTGCACAAAGTTTGGCTGTGTGGGTGAAGCCACAGTAAGCCAACGAGTGACAAATATCTGATAACAATTAGCGAACCAAGTTGTGCTCAGTCTTGCTTTAAGTTTTGAAGAATAGCAGCTTGAGTGACACGATACAAGTATGCTCTTCCAGGCTATCTTTAAGACTTAAATGGCATCCGCGGTGAGTGCGTTGGGTATTTTGGTAAAAAAAATCACCTAAACCCTGAATTTCCAATGATCTCTACTGTAATAAGAGGACCTACGATAACACTTTCTGATAGCAACTGAGGCAGAAGTGCGATTCTAAGAGGAAAACTAAAGAGCGCTTAAAGTGAGCCCTTTTGTATTAAAGAGGAAGTAATTTTATTTGAACAGGAGTTTCTTGTCCTCGAGGCAATTCAGGGAAAATTAGACAAGTGAGTATTTAGTTTTCCTTTATAATACTAGTATGATCTTTGCACATCTGTCTACTGACAAGTTCCATCTGGCATCCATAAAAATCTAAGTAACATTGCTTTTTATTTCCTAAACCTTCCAAAATGCTTGAAAAATGCGTTAAGCGGGACATCAGTATGTTGTCCATCATTTTTGTAATGACATCCAACTGGCTGAAAATCCATTATAGGTGAAACTATCACATAAAAAAACTTAGCAAATACTACTAAGGTCATGTTAAGTCATCGTGTGTGGTGTAGCTTTCAATTTCATTTAATTTATTAGCAAATGTTTTAGTAAACGCCGTAGTAGTACCTGTCAAAACAGATGACCAAGGAACACTCAAGAGTTTCAATGCTTTTCTCCCGAGTGTCGAATTGGGCTTTTAAGCAGCTTATATAATTTTTCTGCTCCTTCCTACACTCAAATCTCCCAAGAATTAAATAATAAATTGCAACATATGACATCAATCCATCAAACAGAACAGAAGTGTCATTACATAACATTTAGAACTGTAATATTAGGGCATATCAGCTTGAGGAGACGTCACGGGGTTTATATTTGGTTGCAAGCCTCACAATATCTTTGACTCTCGTTCCTTGTATGGCACTAAGTCAGAGAAGAACAGTTTGATGTTTGAGAGGAGAGAACAAAGGTGGTGCACACAGCAAAGTGACTTATCTTAACGCTGTGATGTGTGATAGAAAATTATTGCGATATAGAATCAAGTCTCCTGTGTAGAAAGGACGTTAAGTAAATTTCTAACTCCTCTCCTCCTGCTTTGCTTGTCTTACAATCCTTTGATTATCACTCCTCTCCCTGTTGTCGCCCTCGTTCCACTTCTCTGCTCGCATATTTCCAATTCAGTCTTTCCACAATTCTGCCTCCTTCACCTCTGTAATCCCTCGCTCAGTCCACCCTCCTCTCTCCTTTATCTCATTTAACCCCCCCCCTCCCTCTTCTGCTTACGCTCCTCTTTCCTGCTCTCCACTCTCCAGCTTACCTTCTGCCCTGCTCTTCAGCACTTTCGAGGCTTCCCTAGTTAGTGCTCCTTCAAATAAATTATACATTTGACAAGATGTAGTCAAAGTCAGCAGCTCCATGTGCACATTATTGGCTTCATGTATGGCCACATGCTCTGACATGAACATCTTCTTCCCTGGAATGTGGTTTTAGCACTCACATTTATGATTATTTTTGTGCTGCCAGCTGTTCCTATAGTTCAATATATATCAATATTTATATGTTATGGATGTCTGTGTTCACACGAGGATGAAAAGCTTATGGCTGCTGCCGCTTGCTGTATTCCTGAGAGTCTCCAAAATGGAGTTGAGCTAAACCCTCCGCTCGCCACTCGGATGAAATCAAACAGAGCCTCCTCAGTATTCATTCGGCTCGTCCACAATTCAGCTCGTCTTAACAAGTGTCCATTCACCATACTGTGTGTGACTGTGTGTGACATACAGTTTAGTGTGCTGTGGGTCAGAATCCGGGATCGAGTGAGGAGCTCATATGATCTCCACTCAAGGGCACGGGCAATATCTCGTCCACGAGGCCTTTTGTATGCAGCCACAGAGACACTGATCCTGCCAAGTTGCTCCCATGGCACAGTAAAGTGAAGCAGGGCTTGCCCCGGCACGAGTCTGATGCCATGACTGCACAGCGCAGAGGTTTTGTAATGTCCGATGAGAAAAAAAAAAAAACCCCAGCAGAATCGAAGGGATGACGAGAGATGTGATTATGTACAGACAGATGTTTTTTTTTTTCCTCTGTCATTGTTTCTGCTCAGATGACAGTTTGCTTTTGTGCTCATGAAGAAATATCATACATTTTCTGTGGTCAGCTGCGGTTTTGTTTCGTCTTTAGGTACATATTGCACCACTCACCCACACATTGAGCCGCTTTCCTGAAAGAAAGCCACACACCTACATGAGAAGACAGAACTCCCACAAACAGCAGAGCATCCTGCTCCAGTACAAGGGGCTTCTCTGCACTGTGGATTGTAACTGCAGCCTTGCTCAAGCTAAGGAATTGGTGCAAGTTCACTTCTTAAAAAACTTGTTGGATTTAGGTGGAGGCTTGCTGTATGGTGCTGATTCTTTACTGCATGGGCTAAAGTCATACAGTGGTAATTGTTGTGAAAGGTGTTATTGCAGAGAATTTGCAAATTCTATCAGTGGTGACTCAGAAAAGCCAATCACTGCGGAGAGCTTTTTTTTTTTTTCCCAACGTATGTGCTCATCAGTCACTTTGAGTTAATGCTGGTGAGGGTTCACTTCATATTTGAGCTCATCAGTCCCTCTCTGCGATGACGTGATGAAAGCTAACCTCCAGTCATTCAGCTGCTTTATAATGCCCACTACTACCCCCCCCCCCCCACCAGGAACCTTAGCCAGCTAGGAGGCTGTTAAGAGCTTGTCTTTGTCAAAAGCACACAATACAATCTGTGCTCCACTCTTTTCTCACCGTCTTTTGCTTCATAGGCTCATCTGGTGGAGAGGCTGAGTAATGCCTTATCATTTCTTTTGAATCTAACCTTGAATGTTTAGGCACTATTGATGGATATTTCAGTATATATCACGATGTGATTAGGCCACCGGGTCATTCAGTATATTCACTGATTGCTATTGTTTTCATCTATTTAAAGAAAAAGCTTTAATTTCTCCTTCTTGGAGATTGTCCCTTTGTGGAATTGATTGATCACCATTTTGTTGATTTAACAATAAGGGAATCAGACATGATATATGATAATCTGTTCATAATATATATATATATACACACACACAAAGAGCAAATACCTAGTAATCTAGTAAAAACAGGAATGAAAAAATCCTTGTATGTTAAAAACACAGCCTACTTGCTGTTCACCAGCAGACTGTGCTTACAGGCTCTGCCGCTTAATTTCAGTGTTTTGGCTGTCAGCATCACTGTCCGTCCTGAAATTGTCCATATGACAGGTGACAGATTAGATCCATCATGGGTTGTTTGGGTTGGAGACTTTGTCGTCTCACATCGAGTGAGAGGGCTAATGGCGAAACATGAGCCTGCTACGGTGGACCAGGAGGAGGACTGTGACTGACGGCCGCCCTGACACTGTAGGACATACTGACTGGACAAGAAACAGAACAAATTGTTGTGGTCATTTTGTAAATAAGACTGAGAAATAACTGAATCAATAAAGATGATGATGTATATTTAAAGATGTGGATAGATTCAATAGAGGAGGTCCTGTGGGCCTCATTATATAAAGATCTAAGGTCAAGGAGGGTCAACTTCTCACCAGGGCCTCCTGTAATAAAACACAATATAGGCATTTTGGTTAACGGAGTCAACTTAACAGTGTATGTCATGCAATTAGAGTGCGTTTGTCAATGTGTGTGTGTGTGTGAGGGTTGGGATTTTGATGCGTGTGAGTGCAGAAAAGAGGAAGGTAGACAAGACTTAAACAAGAATGAAGACAGTAGTGCTGATATCATCCATATGAATAACACATGCATTAGCCTTGCAAATGGGATCAGGTTTTCTTACAGTGCTGTGATCATATTTTTTTTCAATACAGCACACAATGACACCTTGTGGCACGTTCCTAAACTACAGCGCAGGAGTCCATGACAATCATGGCATGAGGCATATTGTCAAATTTCAGCTGCTAGTGTCATCCATGCGGGCAGCTAGATGCTACATTATGCTACATTAGCCTGGGCCTCAAAGTCCATACATAGTCTGTGTTCATGGGGGTTGAGGTCTTGTGTATTCCTTATAATTAATAGGAAATGGGCATCTGAAATGCTGGACCCTGTGTCAGTTATTCATGATCAGTCCCTTGTCACAGACTTTTGTAATATTGTCGTCTGAAATTCTGGTAATGAGTAAAGAAGACTTCCCAGAGTATCAGTCATACTTGAATTATTTTTGTAATTTCTCCCTCTAATGATACACCTTGCTGCCTACATGTATCACTTAAGCAATAAAGATGATAAAGTGAAGATTTAAATGAAAAACACCACATGAGCTAATGACATCGTGAGAGTTCAAACGCACACGCGCGCTCGAACTCGTCACAGTGATGTGCAAGCGCACATATTCTGTGTGATTTGTTTGTCTCTGGCTTTGTATCTTCATGTTCCTCTTATAGGTGATGTCAGTTGCCTAGCAACCAAGCAATCAGGGCCCGATTGTTGCCATGACAACATGGCAGGGGTATCATCATGGAGAGAATAGAGATGAAAGGAGGAAGGGAGGGAGAGAGGAGAGGAAAAGAGAGATAGGGAAAGAGAGAGAGAGAGAGAGTCCTGCCATTGAAGGGTGGTGATAATGTGAAGCCCACAGTGTGCAGGTAGGAGGATGACCTCTGTGTAGGCGGCGGCAGAGAATGCTCATGAATGCGGAGAATAGAAAATTAATGTTTGGTCTTATGCGGCTGGCTCCGCGGGTTACACAGCTTTTGACACTGTTCTAACAGCGCAGGCTTCATTCCAGATGGAAATGTCACGATGTGCTCCAGTTGTCTTTAGTCACAGACAGTGAAGCTGATGCAGAAGCCATAGCTCAGTGTGTCTCTGAGGTCCAGAGGGCTTTGGGCCTAACCTCTGCAGGTGTCATAACCCATCCATCACCCGATAGCAGTCCACTGTAAAGCAGTCCAATGGGGTCATGGTGCATTTACTCTGTTTATTCCCCTACTCAACTCTGCTTCCCTCTTAATACAGCTATGTAGCAGATAGAGATGGCGCCTGAGAAGGGAAATACACACAAGTACATCCTATTTGATGCCAATTAAGCTACTGCATGGACCATAATTATGTGTTGTGTAGAAGGATTGGTCAAGTGTCACCAAAGTCAGCCAGCAAGGTCTTCTAAAGAGTACCACTGTAACAACTGCACTTCAAGTCATACTTTTATTTTAATTTATTTATATTATAGTAAATATACTAAGATTTAGCTTAGCAGTTGCATAAACCACTGGAGTTTGTGTTACCTTTAGGCTTTCAGCTTTGTGGGGCGTGATGGAAATGTCCCAAAAAATCCCTATTTGTACCTTTCATAAAATATTTGACAGTTAACTACTGCTGTCATATTTATTTGATAACCTTAACACTCGATGTTACTTTTTGACAGTTGGCATAAAAATTTCACGGGCAAATCAGTCCAGTTAGGAACTATTTTGTTTCGAGTAGAAGCGGCTGTCCCTTTAACACAAAGTTCGATCCGGCTCTTTGACTACCTCTGTAGCCGGCTTATTGGCCTGAGCGACTCTACCCCCTACTCCGTGTCAATACCTTTTATACAGAACAGCGAGGCGAAAAAAAGGCGCAACATTCCTGCCAGGCTGTGTACTTTTTTTTAAAACATCTAATAAATATCTAGGCTCAAATTATTGCTCTAACTGTACACAGGAACTTTTGTGATTTTGTGACAAGTATACAGAAATACAATTTTTTACCATAAGTTTGTGAGAATTATTTCTTTCTTAAAGTATAAGAAAGAAATAATCACTATCATCGTATTGAATAAGGAAACAAATCCTGAATGACAATTAAAGCGGTTTTTAGGCTTTTCATGATAATATTTTGCCTTTGATGTGAAATCACAGAAAGTTAACAAATTCAGTGAACAGATCCATGTATGTACATCGGAGCACAAACAGTGGACCTGAAGTGTTTTGGGTAACCTTTTAACTTTTAAAAAAAATCATTTTCTCTGCCATTTAAACCTGTTAACACCTATTGTAGCATCCATTATTCCACTGACCACCTATGACAATCAAGATACTATCTTCATCAAAGGCAGTGTAAGAGCTATGTTTATGAAAAGCGCAATAAAATTATAGAAAAATGTAGAAATAGAAAGAGAACTGAGTATACAGCCAACAATACTGGCAAGTACCGGTCACATTTTGCAGGTGCAGGATGATATAAAAGTGTGATATTAAATGAATAAAGTGTCTAGATTTGGCCGAGACTTTTGTGGTGCAAAAATAATAGTCATCCATTTGAGGACATTTGAGAAATAAATTAACTTTGATGTTACATAAAAATGTGTTACAACTTTCAAATGACTAATTTATGATAACCTTTAGAGAAAACAGAAGAGAGTGAACAGCTTTCACTCAAATGAATGTTTGATTGATATACAGACGTAGCATATTTCCCCAATTCATCACTGCTGAGTACAGTAGTACAGCAGATAGTTTGCAGGGCATAAACAGTGTTAGAGGGCGATCCAAAGACAAAATCACTTGACATAAACTCTATGGATTTAAGCATTGTCATCTGATAACTTTAAACAATTTACAAATTCAACAGAAAGATAACTGTTAGCTAAATCCAGTGACTGCTTTAAATTTTGACAGATAGCAATTTATTTCTGCAGACATCACAGTGATGAAAGCCTAAATTCCCTTTGAGTACTATCCACCTATTCTAATATCTTTTTTTTTTTTTTTAAGATAATGGTATTTAAAAGGGTGTTTAAAGATGCACTACATCATCAAATATCACAGCAAATGTCCTCACAGTTTATTAGTTGGGAAAATGGAAAAAAAGCTTCTCTAACAATATGAGCTGGAAATGCTAAATCAGTTAGATCTAATGATCATTTCCGTTGTTACATTATTGTTACATTATTTCGAGAAAATGGTGTCCCACTGGGTAGCATCAGTTTTTTTTAAGTCAGTTCCTTACTGGCCTTTGATTAACAAACACTAACAAACACTGTTGCAGGCTGTTTTTTTTTAGTCAAGGATTTTCCTTTTTTCCTCTGGTCTGACGTCACAGTCGTCTGATACATGTGTACAGTATCTGTATATGCTACTATAAAAGCAGGGACAGACCTGAGGGCTTTCAAGGTCCAACTTATATGCCTAACATGTGTCCATGTCTGCAACAAATTATTATTTCCATGATCTAATAATTAAATATAAAGTACTATATTTAAATATAAGATTAATACCTATATTTCAATTGATATAGTGCTCATCTATTTCCCTGCACAAGTTCCTATAGCCCAAGCAAGGTAACACCGTCATATTACTTTATTTGTCTGTCTAACTGTCATTAAGTTGCCGGAAGATATTAAATGTAGAAATCAAGCTGAGAAAAGCATCAAAATCTCACATTTGTGTAGCTGGAACTGGAAAATGTTTGGCATTTTTGCTTAATAAATGACAATCAATCAATTAATGATCATCAAAATTGTTGGCAATGAATCAATACATTGGTCGTTTTCATTATAAGTGACTGAGCTTTTTTTGGGGATATTTTTTTAATTCACAGTCTAGTGTGAGCAGTAGAATTGTCTCTCTGACCGAGACAGGCATGATGCCAATGACATGTATTTGCACCTCAGAAATGAGCTTATAAGCTACAGTTAAAAGCTGCAAAGGGATAAATATGTAATTATATAATGGTTGCATAACTGAGAGATATCTGTGTCAAAAATAAAAATCTTCATCATAATATTTAGTCTTGATGTATGTCTGGTAATGTATATATATATATATGTGTGTGTGTGTGTGTGTGTGTGTGGCAATGTGTTAAAGACGGCGAGGAAGTGATGAGCAGCGTGGATGGAAGCATACCGTAGTGATTGTTTCATAAAAAAAAAAAGAGGAGGAAAAAAATAAAATAATATATAAGGTTTACTCTCTGTCTCTACGTCTCCTTCTCTCCCCCTCCCTCACTCACCGGCAGTGACAAACATATTATATGAGTCACGGCTGGAGCAGGCTGCCAGTCCTCTCTATTCAGACCCCTTGACTTAAACATCAAGATATATCCAACACCAACAACTCTGGCTTCCAGGAAAACTCTCTCTCCTCGTCTGCTACGACATCTCCCCTTCCCCTTCCCTCTCTCCCCCTCCCTCTTTTTTATTTCCCCTTACCCTTCCCCAGCCTCCCATCTCTCTCTCTTTCTCCCCATCCCTCTCCTTCTCTACTGCGGGTGTCTGGGAGGCTGTTTTTCCTCTGTCTCTCGCTCATGAAGGGCCGCACTAAGCTCCCTTCTCTCTGCCCGTGTGTGGTAGGTAAATTCACCTCTCCGTTTGTGTCGTTCTTCTGCCTTCCATCTCTCTGTTGCTGCCTCTGTTTTGCATGTTAGCTTCAAGTCTGCTAGACGTTCTGACAGGCTGGTCTCTGTATCTACATCTGTGCATATTGCATCGAAAACGCATGCAATCTCTTCCGCTGTCATAGATTAATCAGAAATATGTGTATGAGAGATTTTTTTTTCCCCTTACCCTTCTGCGTGTGCTCTGGGTATGTTTATTCATGCACTTTGGGTATTACGTATGAACGTGGCCTGGCACATGTGGGTGTGTATGTGCCAGTGAGCATGTTTAGATATGCAGAGGGAGTAAAACTCTAGCAGACTTGTTGATTAAAGCATTATAGATTCATGTATGCAATGGTTTGATTCTATGTTTGGATAGGTTTTTTTCTCTATCTATGCATTTATTTGATTAGAATTCATATTTTTTGTGCACCTGTATCCTTGTGAGGACACTAGGACACAGCCCAGTGTCCTCCAAAGATTAGTAAAATCCTCCGATTGACAAAAAAAAAGAAAGAGGACGTTTTATTGTTAGGGTTAAAGAGCCTAAAGACCAACAGGGTTAGGGAGAGTTACAGGTGAGGGAATTAGTTTTCTTCTTACGTCTGGGGTACTACAAGTCCCATTATGTTGATTACATGTATGCAGTTGTGTGTGTGTGTGTGTGTGTGTGTGCGTGTGTGTGTGTATGTACGTGTATGTGTGTGTTGGTGAAAATGAAAACACTGAGCAGGCGAGAGAAGTCCAAAGCTCCTCCAGCCTTAATTAGCTGAGTGAACATGATGAGCCTGTACTGGGCTGGTTGAGTGTTATGGCACCATGATGCCACTTAATGGAGTTCCACAGCTACAAACCACTGTTTGTGGGTGTGTGTGTGTGTGTGTGTGTGTGTGTGAATTTGGCGTTTGGTCCAACAGAGCTTTGCATTGGTTATTATCTATGTTAGAGTTGTTATTACAAATGTGAACATGAATAAAAGCTGTCAGTTGTATGTGTGTTTGTATATGTGTGATAGAATCACGGTTCATTGTGGAACAGATTTATAAGTGGCTCTGATTAAGCAGGATGGTTGTTTTTTATTGACTTCATTATTGGAATAGATTTAGTGCGGTCAATATTCAATTTAATTTAAGGGTGTTTACATTCACATCACATCAAGCATGTGGCAAATATCGCCCGATTTTAGTGGACAAATACTGTATTTCTGTATCTGTAAGTGTTGTTTTATCATCATTTCATGCAAAAAACAAGTAACAAAATGTCTGGAGCTGATTCTACTTGTGGCATTTGCATTAAGGATCTGTTGTTGTCTCTCGACATAAAGACCAAAGAAGTGTCAGTGCCAGTAAAGTAGGCCAACATGAAGCTGAATTTAAAAAAAAAAAAAAGTCAGTATTGTAGCTCAAACATTTGGTGTGTCAAAATCAACTGTTCAGAAGCGTAAGAAGGACTGAAAGGTTGAAGAAAAATCCCTTTACAACTGTCCAACAGTTCAAGAAGACTCTTCAGGATGTGGGCACACACGTGTCAGAGACAACCATCAAGACAAGACTACACCAGTATAACCTCAGCAGGGTCACCACAAGATGCAAACCTCAGAAAGGCCAGGTTACAGTTTGCTACAAGTACACCAGGAAACCTGTAGTGTTCTGGATCAAAGTGTTATGGACAGATAAAACAAATAGTGGCCTGTGCCAGACTGATGGGCAGATCAAAGTGTGAAAAAATAGAAACAGCCATGCAACCTCATTTGTCACTTGGCGGAGTTGGTGTTATGACTTGGGTGTGTATGGCTGCCAGTGGAGTCATCTCACTTGAGTTCATTGATAATTTCACTGCTGACAGCAGCAGTAGGATGAATGTGGAAGTATAGAGAAACATTCTGACTATTCGGATCCAAATGAATGCATCAAAACTCACTGGATGATGCTTCATAAGCAGGCAATGATCCTAAACATACAGCCAAAGCAACAAAGGAGTGAAGATGGCTGCAGTCCAGGCCTGTCGGAGCATCTCCAGGGAAGATACCAAATGTCTGTCGATGTCTATGGGTCGTAAACTTCAACCAGTTATTGACTGTGAAGAATTTTAAACCACATATGATGACTTTAGTTACATTTGTCCAATTACAATTGGTACTTCAAATCTGGGGGACCATAAAAAGGCCACAATTCTTACACGGTTCATCTGATGTGGATGTAAACACCCTCATTTTATAGCTGTGAGCCAGCAGTTTAACATCATAGTCATTTCAAATCCAATGTGGTGGAGCACCCTGCACCAATCCTAACCATTACTGTCTTGATATAAATAATATCTGAACACATTTCTAAGATGTTTGTTGCTTTTTAAGTGAAACTTATTTGGGGCCACACAAATACTCAAATCCTCCAACATTTGCTAGCCAGAATACAAATTATTAGTTTCATATTGTGTTTGGCAAGCTAACATTACTATTTGGCTGCACACAGTAGCTTTCTTTTTGTCAGTAGTGGTGTAACAAGACTGTACCAACAATAAAACACATTTAGTTTGAGCCTTACCCATTGCTTTCTGTTCGTCCTTTCTTTTGTCAGAAACTGATTGGAAGAGATGTTTCAGCATCTTGCGATTTTATTGCTATGAACAGCTTTATAATGACTGAACGACTGGCTGAGTTTGATTGGCCGATCGGTCTACCCAATCATCAATTAGCTAAAAGGGATGGTGATGGGTGGGTGGGCCCTATCAAGTCTTTCCCTTATTGCTGTACTTAATATCACACTGAGATATTTTCCTCTTTCACACTTGTTCCTCAGTTCATAGCACCTAATCAGCTAATAGTATTCTGTTTGGTTCTCATCCTCTTTTCTGCAATTGTGGTAACAGCCCACATTCAACCAAAAATTGCTGACTAGTTAGCACACTGGATAATTATGGTATGCTGTTAATTACTATGTACTCTTAAGTCAATGCTAGTAAAGCAGCTTATTACTGTTACTTGAAGACTAAAACTGTATATTAGTGTCTTTCATATAGTCAGAGTTTTTCTGCATGTACCTGAAAGGATGTAAAGTTCTGAAGTTGATCAGCCCAAAAATGAATGACCCCATATTACCTCTGTTATTGTACAGGTTATTGTTACCGGCTTTGTTAGCTATATCCAACAGTCATAACAGCTAAAGATATCCAATATTATATTGTTGGCTATATAAACACAGTGCTATATAAAAACAGGCATTCATCCAGTTGAGTCAATAGGTCTCTTGGTTCTTGTCAGTGGTGTTTCCTCCAGTTTAAAGCCCCCCAGTGTCACACACACTTGTACTCCATTTTGCTAGCAACATAATTTGATTAAACAGACCATGTTCGACTTGCTTTCCGATGGCAGTGGTGGACGACTGGAGCATTACTGCCAGTCAGCTCTACCTGTTAGCACCTGGCGGCTCTATCTTTATCACCTTGGCTAGAAGCGGTTGCCGTGGCTGACCAGACTGATACCCTGCTGTGCTCGCTACGTGCCAAGCCAAAGCTATCAGCGGTGGCCTGAGCCTGTTTGTTTGACTTTCATCAGAGGTGGCTCCAAAAAAAATCGACTTTTACTCTGACAGTTTGCTAAATTTCTAACTGTGAGAACACACAGCAAGGTGCAGAGCAGTATGAGCCTCACTGCAAGTCTATCATAATTAAAACACAGCATACAACCCTTCTCCAGTACACTATGTTTTAACCACTAAATGTTTTCAGCTAATCTTGCCTTAATCAGGGGTGTGAGGCAATCCATCAAGACAACTACTCATTTATTCTAGAAAGCTGCCAACACCAGAGCACAGGAGCAGAAATGCTATCTTACGAGAGAGAGAGACAATATAGATAAAGGTCAATAAGGTCACGCTTACTGTACTGGCATAACGCATTGATGCACAGTGTTGTAAATGTCTGGCACATTTGTGACAACTGTAGGGCCATAAATTGGTACTTTACACTACCTGGTTCATAATTTTTGTCCTAATGGAAAGAGCATCATGGCTGTATACTTGTCTAGCACACGAAGGCAAGTATTATGTAATGATTAGCAATGTACTGCCCACAAAGTGAACTGAGTCGTCGTGGTCATGCTAGAAAACTTACACAATCCCACAATGCAAATCTCATATCTAATTATAGACTGACCATATTGACGCCCCCAGACGAAGAAACAAATTCTCAGCCAAAGTGTAGTTTGACCACCATCTACTGATATCAGAATATTTCATTGGATGGTAGATGTGAATTGATGCTACGGTTGCTACAGAGAACACAGCAACACTATGCCAACCCCATGATCGATATATAAAAACAGGGTTGTAAATCTCTAAAGTTTTGGCTAATGATAGCTTGTTATCTCATGAAAAGGAATCAGTGGTGTCTTTCTTGGTGAATGATTTGGCTAAGATGTATAGTACCATTTATTACACACTTACATTTAATGTTGTTTCAAAGCAAAGCAGCATATGGTTTATCACAAGTAGACATAACACATCAGCAAGCATCTGCTTTACACAGTAGAGCTATGATTAAAACGTTTAAATGTAAATTGGTATTAAAGTAATAAAAGTAAAAAAAAGTTTAGTATTATACATGTATGAAAATCTGTCTCCAATCCGTCTTCTATCATACAGCTCTAATTAGCATTTTAAAAAAGGGTTTAGCAGCAGTTTCTGTTATTTTAAAGTAGCGTTTATCAAAGAAAGTGGTATTTGAAGCTATATTTTGCTTTTGTTTATTCCATTGTACCAGTAAGATCTTAAACACTGTCCACTTCATAACAATCACTAGGGTAATTTGATTTAATGATTCAAGTACTGTTCATTACAATTGCTTTGATTTGATGTAGAGCTAATTAGACATTAAATAAGCTGAACATGATACAAACAACCAACATACTTGAGACATATTGATAAAAAAAGCAGTAACATACAGTATTATGTGTGTATATGAAGCAAAGTTACATCTTGTGATACACAGTATATAATGGTATACATAGCAAGTTCATGTAGCATGTTCAGATGTCAGAAATGATGGAGAGGCATATAGTTTCTGCTTTAGAGCGTAGACAGGCCGAGAGAAAGGTGGTGCTGCTTAACAATGGACAGATTCTGGCACAGGTTGGGGCCCGAGTTGACAGTCAGTAGTGATCTTTCGTCCACATTTTCTCACATCATTTAAGTCTCAGATGGAGGACAGCTGGTAGAGGATGGTCTCAGTGCTGTGGACAGCATGCTGCTGTCTTCTGTAGTGTGGGAGGAGTTACAGCAGAAGCAGACTGTGATAGAGGAAGCGAGGTGATGGCTGTATAGAATTAGACCAGTAGTTGCTGTGAGACATTCTTCGCTTGTCACAGGAAGAAGATCATCTGTTAGGCTTTCATGATTATGGTGTAGATGTTCTCATCCCATTTGAGGGTGGTGCAGATAATTATACCCAAGAGCTCAATTTAACCATTTAATATCTGTCTCTAAATGTGTCTGCAGCTATCAAAAGGAGAGAAAAAAATTGCATACCATGGCAAATCAAATTTTGGGGGGGCTTTTAAAGTGTTCTGAAGGTGTAGCATGCACAACATACTTCATGCATAATGCATTGCTCCAAGTCATCACTATTGGTGATGACTCCATTCTGGCATGTAAAATTTACGCAGTTGGATGGATTTGCAAGAGACAACCAGGAATATCAGATTATGGTTTGTCTGTGCAGCAGTCTTTGAGTGCATGTGTTGCACCTGTAGCTGAGCTGAAGCACAGATCTAATACAGGATCCAAGGTGTCCATCTTTTGAATATAATATTTTTTGCTCATGGTATGAAAAATGCAAGTTAAGGGAGGGGGGGGGGTGTTTTTAAGGGTGACCATAAATTCCAATTCATTTCAGTTAATTCTTTCCCTGACATTTCAAATAATTAATTTGTTGAGATGCATTTTAGCTAACAGATTTTAACCAGCTATGTCTTGTCTGAAGAGACAATATGTCTCTAGTTAGGACAGGTAGAATCAGATATTCAAGCTGAGAGAAATCAGATATAGCAGGTTCTGTCTGGGTGTGAATATTATAATTCTCACCTTGGGTATTTCCCTCGTCAGTAGCGCTGAGGCAGTCGCAGAGCCTCAGGAGATTCCCAGTTATGTTTGCACTTTAGTTAGACTATTTCAGTGTCAAAGCTGCTGAGTGTTTGAGGTTATAGAAGGCGGACGACTGGAGGCTGGTTGTGTTAGAGTGATCCAGTTTTTTTCCTACCAATTTAAGTGGCTAATCCACTGTTTCAGATTAATTTAGATACCCCGCTTTCTTCATATGACAGTAGCATGCCAATGAATACAATCCCTGTAGAATTCAATTCTCTGTAGGTTTACCTGCCAATACAGTGTGGGCTTACCTGAATGTAGCTAAAGGGCACGCAAACTAGAAATAAGGTAGAATATTTGGAGTGAAGCTGGAATGTCCTGCATTCTATATAAGGTAAAAACTAATAATTTTTACATCACAGTCATATCATAGTATTATTATGTAATTGTTTAGAGAGAGTCCAGACAGAACAAATACCCTCATCGAATGACATAATCTAAAACTGTTTTACTTGTTCCTTTATTATCAATGTCAGAATAAGGACAAATCTCAAGTTCATTCCTAAGAAACATTAGAAGATGTGGAAAAAATATGGGCTTTAAATATGAATTATAATAGGTTGTAAGAATCCATTAAGAAATAATGACATTAAATGTTGTTTTCTTTAAAAAAAAATAAAAAGAGGATTGATATGTACAAACAATCCCTACCGATGATGTGTTTACTTTTGATCTTTAGAGGGATTGTTTGGGGTTCATTTTATTCTTCTTTCTTCTTAAGCCAGTTCTCCTAATAAGGATGGCTGGCCTAGACAAAACTAGGTTGTAATTCACATATTTATGAAGAATACATACAGTCCAGTAGCACAGGCACAATGGATCAATACATATGTGCATTTTTTTTAGAAAGTAGTTCCAGCTTAAATGTAATTGTGTTAGGATTGTTGTGTTTGTGAAAGGGTTTGATAAAAATATTATATAATATTTAAATTAAAGTGTAGTTCCCTACTTTTTAGTGGAGCAGCAGCTATGTAACAAACATGTAATAATTGGACTACGCTAATCTAAAATCATTGACATACAGTGTGTTCAAGCTAAGGTATCAGTGAATCTCTCTGACTCCGGATTTAATACTTCCATAGGCAAACAGTCAAATGAACATTTTCCAGTGTTGTTTTTTTGATCAGGCGTTTCGATTTCGTATGTGTTCTTCTTCTCTGCCACTGATGATAACAAGATCCTAAAATAACCGCCAAGGCCATGCCTCAAGTATGGCACATCTGGCTCTACATACATTGAATTGGGCTTAGCACACATTTCTGGCACTCGCAGGCTCAGTGAGCTGCTGTAACAGCCAGTGGTGAATACTGTCAGCACTAGCAGCTACACTCACAGAGCTCCTTTTCACTCACTGTGTATTTGAGAAAACACTGGCATGTGTCTCGTTGGTGTCACTTGCAGTAGTAGCATGAGGCACCTGCTATTGCGTACACAATCAGCCATGACAGAAGCAGTCGTCTTATAGATGACGGTGACCAGAAAGCTGTTGGCAAGTGGACTATTTGTTAGGGATCTGCCACCCCCTGCAGATGTTGTCATGGAAACACTCCGGCTCTTTTGGGGGTTTCTCTCTCTCTCTCTCTTTCATACAATGCAGCATTACGATGTTAATGCTATACACCACAGCTCAGGTTTCCATGTGACACCCACGCTTACATAATGCTGTAGTGGACGTGGGGAAGCCACCTACAGTAGCCTATACAATCACCATAGAAATGATGATGATTATAGTCAGTCATATCCATCTTTATGTAATATGTATGATGCTTGAATTAAAAGAGATCTACTTAAGAGGTTATATCTAGAGAAACATATATTGTATACAATCTAATAGGTTGGTCCTATAGACAGACTGGTTGTATAAAAAAAAGGAAAAAAATTGTGGTTTTGTGCTTGTTCTGTGTACAGTCATGCCTGGGGTGAAATTACTTCCATCATGCTCTTCCTATACATGTCAGAGCTCAGTGGACTTATAAATGAAAGAGTTTCTGTTCATTTTCTCTCTTATGGTTAATGTCACATTAGAATCATGGCCAAGAAATTTCTTCTAATGACTACAGCTGATAAATCAGGTGCATAATTATATTGTAGAACAGATCAAAATGTAAAAAAGTTGTTTTGTACAAAATCCCATTCCTGTTTGTATAAGCCATTTGCAATGTGGTTGCTGGTTTTGATTGTTAATTGTATGATTAGATATTGGTCAGAGCTTGTGCGAAAAGCTCCTTAGGAACCTGTGCTATGAGCTCAGTCAGTGACTTTCAGAGTGTAGTTTGAAGTACGGGGGACACACGGAGTAACTGTGTGGATGTCACTTCAAGAGGGAGTGGAGGAAATGTGTGGAACCACCCTTTGTGATATTGAAGAAATGGCCCATTGCAGGCCTTACTCATCGTTGCGATCTCTTTCAATGTGAGCCCCTTATTAAAATACATTCACTGCCGCAATCGAGGACAAAGCTTTCTGTTTTAGAAAGCAATATCCATGGAAACCATGTTGTGGGTTTGAAAAGTCTTCTCAGTGTTGTTATGTGATAAGAGACAAGTGTCAAAGCATAAAGTTAGAACGACTGCGAGGAAATGCAACGTCATACATCTAGAGTACTAAAAGAAGAGTGTGAACAAGGCTATGCCCACACACACACACACACACAATATAAAATATTATGTGCAAAAGATTGAGGCCCCTCTATAGATGCTCATGTTATAATTCTGGACATTACTATACAGTGTGTTTTTGTATTGATTTTATTGATCTGTTGATTTATCGCCTGCTTTCTTTGGTCTTTGAAAGAGAGTTAACTGTAAAGATTTTTTTTTTCCCTGAGAAAGTAACTCTGCTCTTTTCATGACCTCCTTCCAGAGGCCTGTGAGAAACCTGCTGATGTTTTTAGCACATTGCAGGTTTCCCAGGATATCCCCAACCCTCTGGGAGGGTGATGATGTTTGAAAAAAAAAGCTATCAGCAGCACACTGATGTATTTGGAATGGTTTCTGTCTTCTATGCAAAGCTGACGTCACCCGGGAGCGTTGAGCCCTGCGCCGCAGTCGGTCCTGAGATGAATGCACAATATTTAAATCTAGCCTACCTGGTGCTCTCACTCCACCCTGTGGGCTCACCATGTCAGCACAAGCCTACACAGGAGGGGAGAATAACAAAACACAAATAAAACTAAACGAGGCATTCCTCTTGACTGTTGGTATAAAAGAAAAAAAGGCAATTGTTACTGTTACTAATATTGCAGGTTATCTTGAGTACTTTTCTATATATTTTTTTCAGAAATCAGTAAGACCAAATATATTACAGGAAAATCACAAGGTATCATTTTAAGTTATATATACGATTCCATATTCATCATAATACTTTTAATAGTTTTGAACAGACAACTGAAATCCATATCAGCTCTATGAGAGACACTGTCAATGTGAGTGTAACAGTTTTGATATGATAAGTATCTCTTTTTTTACCTGAATCGATTCAGATTAATTCTTCTTCATATTCTATGAATGGTATGAGATTAGTGGACATATTTTTATTTTAACAATAGTAGTCTATACTTTTTTGTAAGATGTTATTTCACTGTGTGTGTGTGTGTGTTTGTGTGTGTGTGTGTTTCAGTGTGTGGGCATAGCCTTGTTCACACTCTTCTTTTAGTACTCTAGATGTATGACGTTGCTTTTCCTCGCAGTCGTTCTAACTTTATGCTTTGACACTTGTCTCTGATCACATAACACCGTGAAGGCTTTTCAAACCCACAACATGGTTTCCATGGATATTGCTTTCTAAAACAGAAAGCTCTGTCCTTGATTGCGGCAGTGAATGTATTTTAAATAAGGGGCTCTGGCATTGACTGTACATTGAAAGAGATTGCAAGAATGAGTAACAACCTGCAATAGGCCATTTCTTCAATATCACAAAAGGGTGGTTCCACACATTCCCTCCACTCCCTCTTTAAAGGACATCCACACAGTTTCTCTGTGTCCCCCTTACTTCCATCGCAATTCTGAAAGTCACTGACTGAGCTCATAATACAGGTTCCTAAGGAGCTTTTCATGCAAGATCTTGATCTTGTGAAACTGTAACAACTTTTTATATCTATATTTATTCAGTATACAATATAATTGTGTACCTGATTTATCAGCTGCAGTTTGTGTGTGTGTGTGTGTGTTTCACAGGGATAAAAATGCAGATCACATTTCTTTTTTGTTGTTGTTGTTGATGTTGTGAATGAATTTTGTGTTTGCTCATTTATAAAACGCTGTGAGTCGACAAACACTGGCAGCAACCTTGAGTGAGCGTGTTGATGAATGACACCAGCTTTCAGCTCAATCACCAAGGCAGATACATGAAGACATTTTGTAGCCTTCAGGCTGTCCGCTGATTTGAAACATTTCAGCACCTCGGACAGCTCCTCCTCCGGCATGTCCCTACTGATCCAACAGGGGGCGCAGTAATCACACTGTAACATGTGGTGCTGAACCAGGCTGCTTGATGTGGCATCAGAAATACCTCCCAGCTACCACTGCTTTCAGATTGATGTTTGTGTGTGTGTGTGTGTGTTTTTTTTTTTAAAACTTTAATACTATTAGCAGTATTATTTGCATGCTACCTCTGGGGATAACGAGTGCTGTCTATTCAAGTCTCTTCACTGATTTCTCTTCTGTTTCCAGCTGCGCACAGAGTACAAACTTTACGGTCAATCATTACAGAGAGAGAGAGAGAGAGAGAGAGAGAGAGAGAGAGAGAGAGAGAGAGAGAGAGAGAGAGAGAGAGAGAGAGAGAGAGAGAGAGAGTCTTGTGCATATCAGTGATGCTGCCGGTGTAAAAACCATAGGACAACATGTCAATGTATAGTCACAGACCGACGCTTTGAACGTGACAAACATGCATGATCTGAAGTTGCATAAAAACACGCCTATTGGACCCGAGCACCGCTACGGTCACATTTCAACCGGGCAGCCCGTCTATTAACCTGCACACCACCGACCCCCCCATCCCCATCCCCTCCTCCTCCCCTCTCATCCTCCACGGCTCTCGTCTAATTGTATCGTGGCTCTGACTGAGTGGCGGCGGACCGACCAGCTCTGGTGTGAGGCTTTGGACTGATGTCTCTGCCTGTCAGGAATTTAAAGTGTCTCTCGCCGGTCATGTGCCAGTGTAAGGTCATCTGCAGCAACCGGACCCTCTCTCTCATGTTCGGGTGCAAGGTAGGTAAGCCCGGGGTGCAAACCCGACGGTTGCAGCAGCGACAGTTTATCTAAACGCACAATGTGGGATTTGTACCAAATGTACAACAAAAAATAATGAGCAGGCCTCTGTAAGAAAAAAAGAATGCGCGTTTTATGTTTGTGCCAGTTGTGATTGCATTGCCTCCATCTGGTGTTGGCTTTAGCTCATCTGAAGCGCGCTTTTCTCACTGCACGGCTACTATACAATTAGTACAGTGATCACACTCACCTACAGCTTCCTCTCCTGTTCATATGCTTTCAGGTGCCAGTTTATTCAAACGTATATTACCTTTACATCACCGCGTGGTCGTGTTTTTAATGCGATTAATGGTCGATTTACACATAGCGGGCTACAGCATCCTTTACAGGCACGGTTGTATTAGGTGATGGCTTTTCTTTACCATAAATGTTTCCTGATGTTTAATGAATGAAACATCCATCATTATCAAGCGTCTCCTCCTTATCTGTAGGGTGGGTCACTTCAGGGCTAATCATATGGTTCACATTTAGCAAAAGGAAACTGCATGGCCAAGCTTTTGACCTTGGGAAATGCATTTTATTGCTCAGAGCCACTTAAATATCAATCATCATCAGAGAAGCTGTACACTGCAAGAGAAGCTTTATCCCAGCTTGAAATCAGGTAACATGAACAGTGCACCTGCTGTTCCCTATAGCCTATACTGATGAATCAGAGCCAAGCTCTCGGCTGCTTTATATCAGCAAAAAAATAAAGAAAAGAGGAAAAAAACGGCTATTATGTTTAGCTGTGCATTTGCAGTATGGTTTTGGCTTTTGATTTAATGCTGAGTGGGTGATGCTGTCTTTTCCTGTCCAACATTTGTTCACTGACGGTCCATCACATCCCAGATCCCTCTCTCCTTCCCTCCCTCCCTCCCAGCTTCAGGTGATTCCAGTATTGAAGCCAGCTCAGAGTTCCCCTCCACATGGCACTCTAGTCTGTTGGCTTTCTGAAGCCAAATCTGACTACACTGGTCCAGGAATTGTCTCAACACTTGCCAAAATGATGTGTACATGTGTACAGAGCCCCGGATAATTTGTTTGTTGATTCTCTTCCTACATTTTGGTCGGTGTTGTCTGTGTTGTTGCAAGAATCTGATTCACTTCTTGTATCATTAGATATGAAACTGGTGGATATTCTTGTTGGTTTAGGTAATTGCTAATGATTAATCATGATTGTTTTTATATTTTGCCTGGTAGACGACACCAATATCTATATTTGAGGGGCTCTGCTGGTAAAATTAATGTGGGTGTTTGCTTTCTGACTTTGTGAAAGGGTGGTCCTGCTGTGCTCATACTAGCACAGATAATCCCATGTGTCCACTTGCCTCAGTCCCTCCTGGCTCATACCTTCCTCCACATCTCCATCGGAGACGCCACACCTTTCCTCGAGGAAAACATATTAAAATTCTACTCCCACATTTGCAAGTTGCCTTTACAGTCATCGTGACCAAGCAGTGAAATGTAACTCCACCGCAAACATTTATTCTGTAATAATGGCAGATTTCAAAATGGGATTAACTCCTCAATTAAACTGAATTGTGCTCGTCTTGTGGTGTGTAATACTGGTTATAAAGGATCTGTCTTATGCTAATGTGGTTCAGCTCGTCTCAAGCACACATTGCAAGCAGATATTTTGTTTTTCTTTAATGTTTTTATTTATCTAGTGTTGTTAAGTATATCCCTGCAATATGGACACATACGTCCTCTTTACACATACTGTATGTACTTCCTGCAGGTTCAATAACTCTTAAACAGCTTTGTCAAGTCTGTTAAGGTCTCATGGTGGGTTGTTATTGGTGGTATTTTATTTGCCCTGATCTTCTGGGATCCAGTATATCAATAATATAGCAGGTATATGCTTTTACTGATTCTCTATATCCTGTCTCAATTTTTCTGCACATTCTGAGCTTTCTTATATTTTCCAGGACTGTCAAATATTTGCTGAATATCTACATTATAATAGCTGACGGATACATGACTGGTCATTTTCCAAGGTGATCTTCCGAGGATATTTGTTTTCTTTGTTCTTAGGCAGAGAGCAGCACAGTCATCTTAAACTCAGGATCTTAATTGAAAGGGTCTTTATGTGGTTGGAAGCATCCAGGAGTGCTTTAATGTGCTCTTTTATGCTTAATGCTCATTGATGGCCTCACAACATTTAATCAAGACAGACTGCCTCGCTGAAGTGTGCCTTTAAGACACAATACAGTGCAGTACTTATATCGCAGGCCATTCGATGTAAACTAGCCAAAGGATAGAGTTTAAATGGAAACTGAGTATTAATGTAATTAATGATTTATGACTCAGGGATCAGCGTGCCTTCATCTCAATATCAAGATCGATGACCCCCTCACCCTGAGAATCAATTTTTAAATATCTTTACTGGAAAATGGACAGGAAAATGACCTGCTTTCACTCATTACCAGCCAACCAATCAAGTGATTATGTGTAATGAGTTGGAAAATATCAGTGGTTGATATCAAAGCAGAGGTGGGTTGCTACACTGCAATGTGCAGCCTGTGTTCATGTATGTGAGGCACTGGGTTTTACATTTCACATCCTTACTGTAACTGCTTTTATAGCTTTGCAAAACACACATTTCCTCATATGGATTTGCCCTATATTATCCCGCTGTTTCTGTCATATTCTTTAAAAAAAGAGCAGCAACTCTGGCAGAAAGAAATGCAGCAACGACAACGTGTGGTGGCAGACATTTATTAATGCATTGTTCAGGTCTAAGATTGAATCTACCTTGCTTACCTGCTCTTCCCAGCTTATCTGCTATCAAGTACTGCAGCTGGTGTTGTGTGAGCAATATGTGCGGGTTGTAGGAGTAAGTAGTACACTCACAGTGTAAAAGCACTGTACAGAAATGGCCCTTATCTATCTGTAAAACCATGCAAACAACAGGAATAACAGCAACCAATGACAAGTAGCTGTTGCTCATAAAAGCAAACAGTGTCTTGCTGATGGGATGACGCTGCAGAACCTACACAAGAGACTCGATGGCTTATTTGACAGAACTCAAATACTCAAACTTGCCAACACAATCTTTTACATATGTCATAACCACCAGAAATGAATCTCCATATTAATGCGAGATGGGTTGCCTGGTTACATGGTTTGCCATTAAAAACCTTGAGGTGAGCACATCAAAGCTGCAGAAATGGCTGTGGGCTACTTGAATAACCAATTGAGGCCTGTTTTATAGTTAAGAAGTGGACCGGCAGTTAACGTCAGATATTTTTTAAATGTATCTTGATTGTTAGACACTGAGCAGATAAGAACATTATCTATTGAGAAACCCACTCCACTAAGCATCTGGCACAGATATGCATCATCAAGCTTTCAAATCAAATTCAGCGTAAATGTAGTGCACAGACAGAATCAAAGTAACTCAACCTCCAGGACATGTTCATTCACAGAGTGCAAAACACATAAATACACTCTAAGACAGCATTTCTCCCCAAAAACCTAAATGAACCACTAAACCATGGCCAATATCCATCATAAAAACATCTATTTTCCATCTTGAAATCATCCTCTCGTGTTTGTACAGTAGGTTGTGGGTGTGAGTATGTATGTAGTCGCTACTGTATGTTGGATTTTAATGTGAGGAGTGAGTTGTGTTATCTGTATTTAGATACATTTTCACAAATGCTAGAGATAAACAGATCCCCCCTTTTATTACATGGATAGCAAATAAGAAACATGTAATAATAATAAACATTTTAAGATTGATTTAAGATGCTGTTTGCTGCTGTTTTTGCATCATAGGATGAAAGAATATACCCACTGTTGCCATTGCCACACATTTGTCTAGTGAAACCATTAACCAGTCTTACAGCGCTGTGTGTTAAAATGGCCTCCACTTGCATGTTTGTGTGTGTGGACTAAACAGAGGAATGGGGGAGGGTTAACACTACAATCCCCCGCTACAAGTGCAACATACATAAAAATGTATGTACTCAGCATAAAAATTGTGTGTGCATGCTTGCACTGACAGAGTGGAGGGGGGGGGGGGTAGCTGTATAGTTAATATGACAATTATTAGTATAACTGTTTTAGGAAGTCCTGCTTGTTGTTTGCATTACATGATACAGTAAAAAAAAGAGCATTTCATAAAATATCCTCAAAAAAAGTGAAGGCCATGTTTTTTTGCAACTACAAATTTCATTATAAGACCGCAATTATACCTGGTTTGGTTAAATTTGGGGTCATTATGTCCATGATGTTTTGAGTCAGTTCAAGTTAGGTTTAAGTTAAGGTATAACCAAACTTCATGTCCACATTTATCTGCAATTTTTGTTACATATATAAATATAAGCATGGAACACAACTGTGCAACCCTCAGCAGAAGCACTGCAGCGAAGCACCCACTGTGGCACCATTTAGTGTATCTATGACTCTAATCTGATTATTAAATTTGAGGATGATACATCTGTGTGGGTCTCATCAATGCCGATGATGAATCATCCCTCAGAAATGAGATTCAGAATCTCATTAATGCAAGGACATAAATTAACAAGTGAATATTTCAGACCGAAATGTAAGAATGACAGAACGTTGAAAAAAAAAATGTTTTCTTTATGTATTTTTTATGATTTTTTCAGTTTCACCGTTGTAATACAGGCCTTCTGGTGGTGAAGAAAGTCCAAAAGCACTTAAGGGATTTTATATTTTTAGAGACAGTCTTACGTTTGGTTGGGACAGTAGCGTACTTCAAAACATCTAGAGCTGAAAGTGTTTTTGATCAAAGTTTTAGTAAGATAATCAAGGATGTCTCCTTGGGACCCCCTGCAAAGGGCTATTGCATACCTTTTTCATACAAATGGGGGTATTCCTGCTGCTGTTTTTGGAGCTTGACTTACAATAATAAATGGACAAATACATTATCAATCATAAATGTGTAAAAACATTTCCACTGTTCCTTCCTGGTCTTGTGTCATTTGGCATGTACTTTTAAATTACACTCTTAGAAAAAAAGGTTTCCACTCAGCATAATAGCACACAAACGGCACTGAGAGGTGAACTTTAAGAAAAAAAATTCCACTCCAAAAATATCAAAATGTCTCCTTATTTACTGAGTGCAATGAAAATGTTGAGGTTCAGCTTGTATTGATGAGCAGATCTTTCTATGGTTGCGGTGCTGTTCAGGTACAAGCTATTTTGCTGTTCATTTTCGGCATTTCAAAGAGATTAGAGCGACTACACTCAACAGCAGACTTCAATTTGGGCGAAGAGGGTGAATCTAGAGCGTCTCCATGGGGGGGATAAGAAGCTCTTCTTTGTTGCAGCCCCACTTTTTGATTTTGGCTGAGTGGATTCTTACAGTATCCTGCCTTGTGCAGCTTTAAGCATTCTGCCCCATGGTGAATGTAAAGTCTGTTGTTGTTGTTGTTGTTGTTGCAGCATACATAGCTACAGGATACTAATACTTGTCAAAGTGTTGTGCTGAAACACCTTGGAGAATAGTCTGAAGTTAGCATTGGCAGAAGATGAGTGAATTTCCTGTCCTCGGAGGCTTACATATACATGAAAAAAACAGTTGTAGTGGTAGGTGTTGGCTGGCAGCAGTAATCGTGATAATGCAAATGAGATGAAAGCTGTGTTGGGGTTTGGCACTTGAGGAGACACTTGAGAGTGAAAATCAACTGAGAAGGCAACAATGGCTGTATTGTGATGGATCGTAGTGGAAAAGAGAAAGTTCTGTTGACCATCGGAGACAAACATTGTTCTCGCATCAGTGCTCAGTATGGCTGGTTTAAAGGTGCCAGTGGGTGGATGTGAGGGTTTGCTCCACTAATATCCAGCAGGTGTTCTGGCCTAAATACAGATTGTATAGGGAGGTAAATTAATTTTTTTTTACAGCTCTACTGATGGATGATCTCAAGCTTAAGCCTAGGTCACATTTAAAAGCAGGTGAATGTAGGAGATATACATTTAAAATATGTCTTTATACAAAAGAGGTGAAAATATTTCTTCATTTAATGGATTCAAATTCTGTCTAATTCAAGTACATTTACCTGCCGAGATTTACTTTACTAATACAGTATGTATTGTGCTGCATACAACTATATTCCAGCATATACTTCATTCATATAGCATTGTAAAGCTGCATGCAGATTTAGCACCTAACATAAAATCCCTCTGAGTTCATCAGAGCAGCAAATGTTAAAATTAATCCAAATATAGGGGGAAAATGGATTAATCACTGTTAAAGAAAATGCAAATAGATGAACTTGCAAAAGCTTAAATTCTGTGAAGATGCTGTGGGGATTTGCCATCTTTAATTTACACCTGAGGAGCCTCTCGTGGTTCCTGCAAATGCATTTGCAGTCTAAGTTTCTTGGAAATTACATGCCTGAGAGGTAAGGTTAGCTTTCATTCCATTACCTAATGCACAGTAATTTAAAAGCTCAAGCTTGGTCCTTGAATTACAATCTGAGATGATGGCAGATAGTATTTGACATTTGCTCTACATTAAGTTAACTCATTTAACCATTAAAGGAACAGCTTATTCAGCCTCTCAGTGTTCAATTCTTATTACAGTACACAAGGGCCAACACATGCATCTGTAGACTTTGGAGACTTTCTATTCTATTCTATTGACCTTCATAACACAGTATTTCCTTTAAGATGTACTGGATTCCTTCCACAATGATATATTGATACAATAAAGCCTCCTAAACCCAAAGGTATTGTGTTGCAGTGGTAATGTGGTGGGCTGCTTGTACAGTAAGAGGCAGATTTTAATTGTTGCAAGCTGTTAGAAACCCCCTGCTTGTGTGAAAGGAACCCCAGGAAAATACATTTTATTGACATAATGTCCAATTATGTTTATTAAAACAGAGTATATCATATCCTGTTTGTTTTGCCTGTACTGGTCAAGCTCTGTATTAATCTAATGGTGAACATGGGAGTGCGTGCTGTTTATTACAACATAAGGAAAGAACGAATAAAGGAAACTTTCCCTTATTTTGTTTGCCTTTCTATCTAAAAATACTGCTAACTTATCTTCATATACCAACATAGATTGTAAAAGATCTGTTAGTGCCTCTGATTGATTTCATCTTTTCATCAGCTTTAATAAAACATATAATACATCTGGCATTACATTGACAAGAAAATCATCTTGAAAGACATTAATATTTTTAAGGTTTTGATTGGACCTAATTGAGATGGATTAAAAGTAGCTATATAATACGAGTAAGGCCTTTATTTGCACAACTTACAGTACAAAATAGTAATGGAGAGTAATTTACAGACAGAGAAGCATATCCAGTGCCTTTAACTAAATTAGGACTGCAACTAACGATTATCGATTAATCTTCAAATTATGTTTTTGACTAATCAATGAATAGTTTTGGACTATAAAACATCAAAATTGTGAAAAACGTCCAACACAATTTCCTATATTCCACAGTAACATCATTAAATGTCTTATTTGGTTCAAACAACAGTCCAAATTTATTATTATAGTTAAAAAAACAGCTAAAAGAATCACCTCATGTGTTGGTTTTTAAGAATAATTTATTCACAATAAAGAGGCTGAGAAAAGCAGCAAACACTCTAATTTGAGAACCTGAAACCATCAAATTTTTGGCATTTTTGCTTTTAAAAAAGAGCTAAATGATTAATCAATTATCCAAATATTTGCCAATTAATCTTCTGACAAATCAGCTCTAAACTAAATGTTATAAAACGATATTAAACAGTACCAAAACAGGCACAATAGATAAATGCAATAGTTCAGGCTGAACCAGACCCTTCTACTCTTAGTATCACTGTCATGCATATATTTTAGACATTAGTGCACGACTAAGAATAAATTAGTGCTTTTGATTAATCCTTTCTAGAGATAAATGTTTTAATGAATTAAATGGCAATATATTAATATGAATTTTAATATGTCTTGTTCACTGCTGACCTGCAGTGTTGTCTTGTAACAAAGTTTTTTTGTTTTGTTTTGTTTGGTCTATTTCCACTGTTAGCATGTGTACTAGATTTAAATGTGGGTATCAATACTGCACTTTAACAATCAGACAGTATTTTATGATGAGTGAATTGGTTTGAAATTGTGCAGCGTATGTGAGATGTTGCAGGTATGGATCTGTGTAAAAAATTATGGAAAAGGGAAAATACTAATTGCTGCTACACTCTTCAGAAAAGGTGTCAAGGTGTAATCATCTCGAGTGGAAGCTCCCCGTCTTTGTTCCCAGGACTCAGAGCTGCTCATTTTCACTCTAGCAATCAAGGACTGATTCACACCTGGAACAGCAGGTGAATACAATGATGAGTAATTAACTGGCTGGAAAACTGTAATGAACTTTGATGATACCCAGGAGTTAAGTGGTCCCTTACTCTCTCACTGGTTTTGGCACTGTGATAACTGTTTGAAAAATGCTCCCTTTAATTTCACATGAATCCATTGTATTTACATTTGTCATAATTCAGCTTGTCATACCAAAATAGGTATAAAATCAGCTTTTTAGTCAAAACTGAATTCATGAGATTCATCAGTATTTATTCACCTCCTAATAAATGAATGTTGGACTCATCCAGGAATCATACAATTTACTGGTCAGAGGAAATGCACCTAAACCCCTCTCCAGAAGGACACTTTGTAAGAGAGCTTAAGCATTGACGGTCACATCCCCCACCAGTGGGACAGAAGGCAACATGGCAGCATGAATGTTGTCATGCAGAAGAGGGGGAGGCAGTAGAGACCAAAGTGCTCAGGGCTACTTTGTGCTGTGATTCATGTAATTTAATTGTTCTGTTTGAGTTTTGTTTTAATGTTTTGTTATTTGATAAAACTTTTTAGAGTCTACTGATCTAGCCGGGACTGTGAATAGTTAAATAAGCAGCAGTTGTACTGTTCTGTATTATACTGCATATGGGTAGTTGCTGGTAGACAGTTAGGTAATATTTTACAACTTATGTTTACATTAATGTAATAGTGCCTGACTGCAGTGCTTAATAAAGAAAAAATCAATTGTTTCCTGCCTACCAACCTGTAATTATGGAATCATGCTATCAGCTATTCATTTTCTCTCTGGTCCACCATCATGCTGCTGTTTTCTGCTTTCCTTTATTGATGCGCTCACTTTTTTTTTTTCCATTTTTACCCATCCCCCTCACTTTCTCCTCTATCTTCATCTCTATTTCACTCCTTCTCTTACTTGCTGTCTCAGTGTAATGTGATCCAGGAATGATGCTGGCAGCCCCAACTGTGGCACTGCAATCTCTGCTCTGCTCTGGTTGCTAGGCAGCCTGTCTGAGACAGGGCTCGGTGGTGATGCACCTCCCTCTCCGTCTGCCTCCAAAAAAAAGAGAGAGAGGGAGAGGGAGAGAGAGAGAGAAAGTGGCAGGGCTGGCCATCAGGCCATCAGCCAAAATTCAGATGATCCCTCCAAATTTCTCTGTTTTCAGAATGAGCTGCTTCACATCTGCAGTGCAGCAGAGCATATTGTGAGTGTGGGGGGGCATTAGGCGGGTACGGATTAGTAACAATAACACAAGTGTTAACATACAGGACAGTGTGACGCTGCCCACCTTCTGATGTGTTTGTGATGGAAAATGCTGTGTGCAGATTTTGTGTCATCGCGCCTAGAATGAAACCCACCATGTGTGGCTAACGCAGTGGGCTGCTGGCAGGTTGCCCAGGTGTGGGATATCGGTAGGGGAGTAAGGTTACTAGGAAGAAGCTGCATGATCTGCTACAGTAGAGCCGCTATGAGTCATGGCTCTGGTTGCTCCATGTGGTTGTGGAGGATGACCGCCTTGCTCATCAATGCACAATGGCGACATTTTGAGGCCTCTGTTTCTCTGATGTCTTCACTTTGCACTCGTGGGCGTCACACATGTTATGAGATTTACAAGATGTGGATATAAATTGTCCACATTTGGCTTAAGATTCATCTGTGATGGAAATAATGGTCTGTGTCCTTGGAGACGAGAGTCTGTCATTTACACGATTATGTTTTAAGGACAGAAAAAAAGAAAAGTCGACAATAATCAGGTTGACAGTAGATTCTAATTGTGATATAAACATTATCAACCTCTGACATTGTTTTCCGCTGATTTTTACACATGAGAAGTTAGGACTAACAGCCGTGTCTGTATCTGTGTGTGTGTCTGCAGAAGTACAGGTACCAGGATGAGGAGACGCCCCCCTTGGAGCACAGTCCAGCACATCTGGCTCCAGGGAAAAGTGCCGAGATGCTTCACATGAGTGACAAGAACCTTGCTGCCATGGAGGCTATACATGGCTACACACCACACACACATATCTCTCCTGTCAAGGTAAGGCACAAGCTCACACACACACACACACACACACATTTATGTACACTGTTGATCAATACCTAACACTATTACAACAGCACGATACACTCAGCCGTCAGCTCTGTTACTGTGCTAGAATAAAAACACACTCTATCTTCTTGAAAGGCGAACATACGGTAACACACTGCAGTGTGCATCACACACACACACACACACTCCTCAACCAGTAGGTCACAATTATATCTTTATCACAGCATAATCTGTGTGACATCAGTGACATCATTTTTGACCTCATATTCACTGTTACCACTGTGAGCCACTCAGTATAATTACTGCCCTCTGTGTTTTTAAGTCCATAGTCCACATATTTTCTTCCAATCAAAACATATCTAGAAGTAAACTAACTGTATCTACTGTAGAAGTAGGTGATTGTATTGATTGTATAAGAGTTAAAATTAAAGCAAAATGAGTCATTACAATAACATCCCTAATTACTTACAATGCATTAATCACAAGACAGATTGATAGTAATGTTTTATTCATTCTAATTTGCTAAATTCAGAGACATAACTCTAAGATTGTTAAATTTATAGTAAGAGTTTAATTTAGCCCATACACTGTTGCAATATTACAACACATTATGTTATAACTTAAATGGTGTGTTATTTTGAAATTAACCAATTCTTAAATATAAACACTTTAATGGGAATATAATATATTTATGAGGTCATTTGATATCAGAACTTAGCAGCCTGAAAATCAAAGTGCAAGTGGACACAAGGTGCCTTCAGGGTTTGGTAATCTGATCACCTGAACCACATCAGGATGTGGTCGGAGATCCATTTATTGTAATTGATTACAAAGTGTGACAGTAGTAATGGATCTAATATACATATATATATATGTGTATATATATATATATATATATATGTGTGTGTGTGTGTGTGTGTGTGTGTGTATTTTTTAATGGAAAAACTATAACAACAAAGCATAAATGGCACATGCAGTTGCAGGAACAGAACCACGTACATTTATGAAGAAAAGTCTGTGATTCCTCCTCTAATCCAATGACACTGATCATTTTCCATGAAGTGACATAAAGCTTTAACACTGGACACATGCGCTTACGTTTTAAAGGGGAAAAAGTAATCCAGAACTATGGGTGCAAATACCAGGTACAATTATAGCAGCTCCTAGTACAGACACTGAACTTCTACTCAGACAGATATCTTACAAATGCTAAATCTAATCGAGAGAAACAAACCCCTATGAGACATCGACACAGGCAACACCGGAGCTGAGGGTCACGCGGTGAACGCATACGGCTGACATCAGTAGGAACATGAGCGCAGTCACTTTGCCTGGAGTGCATTAATGAATACATACTGCAGCTACAAACGCAAGCAGGTGTAAGCTATATTGCCCACTTAATAATGATCCATCTCATATGCCTACTCATGTTGTTTAACTGCCTCACTGGCTTTTAAGACTTAAGAGTTCCTGTATTTATTTGCTTTGAGGGGGGGGGAAGTGTTTCACTATTTCCCACATGGGAGTACCGTGAAGTCCCCGGGGAGCAGATATGTCCATTAAAATGCTCCTTTTTTTAATGAGCAGAGAGAGAGACGAGGCTGAGTTATTGTGCTTTACCGCTGCTATTTAAAACATACAAAGCCTGTTCAGCGTGAGCTGCGGCAGCCGTAGAGAGTTCTCCTTGAGGGTGCTTGAGAGGGGGCTCGGTTTAGGAACACTGTCAAACTGGTGAAGAGTAGTGACATTAGAGAGTCAGCTCCAGGTATCGTGGCTACTAGGAACAATTCATTTGATGACACAGTGCGCACACAACTTACTCTCAAAGAGACAGATTTTTAAATGAGCCTCACATCAGCATATCACATTAATACAGGTTAATGAAACTGCACTGTATGACAGCAATCAGCCACAACCTGTTTTACGTAATACTGTGCCATTTGAAACCTACAGTTAAAGTACATGTTACTTACTGCTGTAGCATCACTTTTCAGTGAGTTTCATATAAAAAGAAATGTATGTCATGAATCCAAACCACTCTCTCATCTCATTTGATTTACATTAAACCATTTTTATATTTCTTAAATGTTGCTTTTGTCTTACGTTTTACACTGAACACCAGTATAAGCAGCTGACTACTGGGTTGTCAGTAAATGGAGACAGTTCAGTTCAGTATAAACAATAAGTAATGAATAATACTGAGAGAAACCAGCACCAGCCATAATTTGGTTGTGGTTGTTTCGTCAGTGTCTGCTGTTGGAGGTTCACAACAGAAGGGTGGAACATGTGAGTCCTGTGTGACCTGCTCTAATGTTTACTGCTTCTGTTAGACCAGTTTGTCTTGTATTTAATATAAATACTCATTCAACACATTGTCATCATGACAGAAACTAGTACTGTATAACAATTCAAGAACATATTGTTTACTTTTATGAAGGGTGGACAGTATGCTGTCCCTTACTGGTCTTTCTCCTTGGTTGGATTAATTCTCATTGTCCCAGTGGAGTTTGTCATCCAGCACCATGCCAAGGGATCAGTAATTATTCAGGGTGATGATGGGTGCACCATTTATTATGGTGACAGGGACGGAGACTTGCTCCTTTCCCTAAAATCCACCATTATGAGGTCATTTAAGTCTGTTTAAGAGAA
This sequence comes from Thunnus thynnus, assembly GCF_963924715.1. Taxonomy (NCBI): domain Eukaryota; kingdom Metazoa; phylum Chordata; class Actinopteri; order Scombriformes; family Scombridae; genus Thunnus; species Thunnus thynnus. Next base: position 12,075,956 of record NC_089529.1, on the reverse strand, counting down.
GATTTTGAATGTGGTGTCAGCCCACTGGTGCTTCAGATCCATTACATGACTCATTCAGTCATTTCCCAGAAGCTTGTGGTCTTGGAATTGTTTTTTTCCATCAATGTATCAGTGTGTCCACATACAGGAGATAAAGTATTTTTTCATGCCAAGTAAGAACTACATTGTAAGTAAGAAGTTAGTATCCATAAAAGGTCTCAAGACAAATGTCATGATATGATAAGGCTGGAGATATTCTATATTTTTCTTATTGACAAATCACATGAAAAAACCAAAATCAACAATGAATGTTTGCTACCAACAAATATTGTGTTAGTAGCCAAAATCTGAATTCGTCTGTGCTAGTTTTGTGTCCAAAAACTATTAAAAACTCATCCATGAGCCACATTACTGCACCAAAGTCAATACTGAGTCAATCCCACATAAACTGTACTGCTGCCGTAAATACTCACTACAGCACGAAATGTGTATTAATCCTCAGCTAAAAATGGTCCCAAACAAATGCACTATTCACTGCTGTTTGAGTAACGTTTGCTAAGAGCAACAGTGCCCAGCTGTTTTGGGAAATTACTGAGCCTTTAAAAAAAAAAAAATCTAACTATGTATTTGTTACCTGTTTCAAAACATTTGCACCTTCAATGGGAAATAGCCCAATCCTTTAATAGTCACAACTGCTAACCATAGCCAGTTCTCTCTCACGGTATATAGTCATAAATTGTATACTTTTGACATTTAGTCCTGTCTGTGATACCCAAATTTAGCCTATGTTAGGGCTTTTCACCGCTGGGAAATTAGCGGATACTGGTTACTGGTTTACATAGGATATGATACTTACATCGACAAGTCAAGCTCCTGCATACCTGACCTGCAGTGTTGGGGACAAAAGCATAGAATAAAAAGCAATATAACTGTAGACTGTTTGCACTTTAACATCATTTGTTAATAAGAATTTTGTTAAAAATGTTTTTGTAAGAGGCAAACACTTCAGTGACAGACTTCATCAGGCATCAAAAGTTGAATATTTCTTAATATGCACGGATATCCCCCACATGCCACACAGCCGAATCGCTTTACTGGCTGTACTTACATGTCTTAATCATTGTTATCATGATTCATGGATCATTTCACTGAGATCAGGGGACAAAGTGCATTTTGCTGGACGGCTGCTTTTATACAAGCAATCTATGATAAAGGAAGGGGCAGAAACATCACTGAGAGGCGGCCGAACTGAAGAAGTTGTAATGCAACTTTATGACTACTCATCAGTCAACGGTGTTTGTTTAACATGACTTTATGCCCTGAATTAGCTCAGTGTTATTCATGTGTTTTTCTATCATGCTTCTCTAGGGCCTAGGAGCTTTCGCTAGTCTTGATATTGTTTTACTCACCTATCAGCAAAAATAAGTTTAAGACTTATATATGACCACATTTAGTACTGAAAACACACAGATAAAGAAGATTATTTACTGTTTAAATGCTTACGGCCATTAAATATGCACTGTTCCTTCCTTGATGTGGATTTCCTGACACCGTGTGCCTGAAAATAAATCAGTCTATTGCTCAGCTATTATGATATTTAGTCAAACAACTCATTGCACGCATATTTACAGCACTCGCTCCAATAATATCCGCATTTTATTTGGATGAATCTTGAGTGTATCGTTTTTGTACAAAGTGAGAGTCTGAAACATTTGGAGAACATAATCCTCTATATCTTAATCTTCAATAGATGATTTGTTTGACATGCTCTGTAACTAGCCTGAGTGCATTCATTTACAAACGTTTTACTATGACACACAGAAACAGCAAATGCAAAATCAGCTTGAACATGTTACAGATCAAAGATCTACAGTGTAAGACTCTAGTTTGGTTGCTCCCTCACCACCTCGTTGCCTTTATACAACAAAGGCGCTTCTGTTTGGAGGAATGTGTGGTTTAAAAAGTAGGCTGCAAAAACATTTTCTTCACATCGTCCCTCCAGACATATGTAATACTTCTGTGCAAAAACACACCTAAAATCATGAAGCGGTGCTGCATCACAAGAGCGTCCCCTTCCCTCCTCACTGAGACTTTGAATATTTGCAAAAAATGGTGTTCACAATGTTAACAGATAAACACTGAATCAAAACTTTAGAGTGAAATACAAAACTGTCTTATGAACGGCAACATGCCATATATGAAGTGGTGGTGGTACAGTAAGTGAAATTAAAATTACAGGAATAATAATATCCACAGTATTATAAAATTCAGCCTGGAGGATATATTTTCCTACCACATGGAAGGCGAGCATGTTGATGTTGTTCACGATGTTTTGGGAACCAGGATTGGCCCTATTTCTATTTCTGGAATACTGCCATTATTTATGAAGTCGTGTGTTCCTCTTCACGGAGAGCTGAATGCACTACCAAGTATCAAGGTCTGGGCTCACTATGCTCAAAAGTGAGTTGTTTGCAAGATTATATGTTAGTGGAGGGCGTCCATGATGGTTTTAATATCAGTCTCAGGCAGATGGACGACTGAGGACCAAACACTGTTGGGAGCCATTTTGTTTTTTAGCCACTCAGACGCACGTCAATGAGCATGATCATGTGTATTCTGATATGTCTAAAGGGATGAAGTATAACAGATTATCCATCCTCTGGGTAATTTATGATGATGATGATGATGATGATGATGATGTGGTGGTAGCTGGCTTATCTGCACTTTGTGTTACTCTTCCGCTACTATTCCCTCCTCACACAGTGTCATGGTGACCTCATGCAGGGGGGGCTCAGTCTTGACATGTTTTTGTTTTGTGACCCTGTTCGTTACTGTGTGTTATGGTGAGTATGTTCTAATGGAAACTCTGGTCTGCGTCAATTATTGTTTCACACCTCTTATTATTAGTTGTATGCCTCTCCTTCACCTCTCCACACTACACAATCACCCTCCCCCCCACCCCTCTCCCTGTTTGTGACTGGTTTAAAACCTGAAGTATTTCTCTATGACATTAAATAATAATGACTAAAGAAGCAATAATCAAAGATAAGGTAATGAAACACCTTTAAAACTCAGTTAATCTGCTTCATCAGGACAGTTTGGGTGCAGTTTGATCAGATGTGCTCGACAGCGGTGACATACATGACAGCACTTTTTCCCGACAGGACCCCCGCCTACTTCAAACCAGTAAGAAGAGCAAAGAGAAAAATATAAATAAAGAAGTCTCTCATGAAAAATAACCAGAACTGTTTCGACTTCTGTTACAAACACATTCAATCTTATGTTCATGTAAGATAACATACACACTCTGATGATTAAATAATTCAGTAATGCTCTATTTTCTGCTGCTGTTAGCATCTACTGCTGATGTGCCGCTGAGCAAATGTCTCCCCGTCCAAAGTGTCTCCAGAGGAGCCATTAACAGCAGGCCATGTCTATATTAGGAGAGAGAGGTGCACAGATAGTGTCTGTAAATACCAGTATCAGCACTAATCCACCTCCCAGGTACTCTTACTTGGATCAGCAACTACAGCTGTCCCAACATTCATACTTTAATGATGTGCTTTGCTGCAATACTGAACTTTTCCAGTGGGAGGAAAAGCGTCTCCTGACATGTGAAAATGCTGCACTGCTGCTGTTTGTAGAATTCATAGGCACACGGTGTATTGGTTTTTTTTTTTAAATTTGGAGTTTATTTCGGTCTGCAATCAATAACAGAAAAAATTAGAGATAACCACGGCTGAAAACGACACAATAAGACAACTTAAAAGATTCCTGCAGTCTGAAAAAGGTGTAGGCTGAAGCTGCAGCTTTAATGCCTTCTAACAACACGTCATATTTGACCTCAAAAGTAACATCAGTCATCTAACAATAAAGACAAAACAAAACAAAACAATAAAAAAAAACACAATTACATATCCTGTACCCTGTCCTTCTATGCCAGTGTTTGTTTCTGATCATCCCTTTTCATATTTGTTCAGTTATTTTTAAACAATTTTTTAGCTCACTGAGTATTCAAATGTCTTCAGTTCCTTACTACAGCTGTTCCATAAATTCACTCCTTTGACTGAATACAATGATACTTTACATTAATTGTTTTTTGAACATGCAAATCATATTGACTTTCTCTCTTTTTAAACAACTTTTGGACACTCTCAGGTAATAATTGGCTTTTTGCTCTATATATTATTTGAATCGTTTTGAAGATGACCTTTCAATCGACCTTTAGATCTTTAAATTTTAGAGCCTTTAATTCAATCATCTGCAAATAATATAAGTTACAATATTTTGGAAACCTCATTTATATCATTTATGTACAGAATAAACAATATTGTTATTGTTTAGAGTAGCAGCTTTAGCTGTGCAGGGTCAAATCCATTCTGTTTTAACAGACATAATGACCACACTGTTATTTATTGATTAACTGATTCTGAATAAGCTGCTTTTCATTAACATATCAATAAGATAACAATGACTAGGGGCAAAAAGCTTTATCCTCCAGCATATTGGATTAGATTAGATTCAACTTTACTGTCAATGCACAAAGTACAAACACCGAGACAATGAAATGCAGTTACGAACATTATGTACGGAATACTGGGTGGTATAAATATGTAAACGCAGGGAAGCAAAGGATATAACTAAAACATGTAAAAGTGTATCAATAAATAATAAATATTATGAGTTAGGATGGATATGTACAATATAATATATGTAGATTTATACATATGTTAGAGGGGAACATATATATGTTATGGTATGTATTTTAATTTTCTAAATTTGTGGTTTATTATGTGTATAATGTCATCAATTAATAAATACAGGCAAGTGACTCATTTGTGTAAGATTCTATAACAGTTTAATAGTCCAAATGTCTTTAGATTCATGTATGAAATCTAACAGAATGACATGTATATATAGTCAGTGTACAGATTTTATACAACTCTGTGCTATATGCTGTTTATGTGGAACACTACTGTTGATTTTCTACATGTCATGTATGTTATTATATTATGATAAAATTACAGTACAGGCAGTTAAACTATCAGATTCAAAGCTTGTAGAATCAGCTTATTACAGATATTTGTAAATTTAGTATCAATATTCATAGTAGCTGATCTTGGTCCTGCATCAGTTCTGGTGACCTGGTTTTGGTGGATCATTGCTGTGAACCCAGATGTGAATGTGACTGAGTGTCATAGATGAACCTGTCATCTTCCCCTCTGATCAATAAAAGAAACTGAAGCTGTACCCGCTGTTCTTCCCTTGTGCCCATCCGCATGCCCTGCACAATTACCCTCTCCCTTCTGTTGTTTTGCAGCCAGTGTTGATGTCTACAGGACACACTCCAATGTACACCTCCGCTGTTTCCACACTGGTAAGAGCACAGCGACCCGTGCCGCTCTATCACCCTTAAAGTTACCGCTATCATCATCAGTCATCACCATCAGACTTGTGTCCTCATTTCCAGTCTTTTGCTTGGTTTGGTGTCACTCGAAGTTCGGCTGTCTGATCGCGACGGGCCGGCTGCCCGATTCAACGCCATTTTATCTGTACTGCCAAAGAGTATGAGGTCATCTGTTTTCTGATTATATCAATGTGTTCATAGTCATTGTCATTCAAACCTTTTTTTTGGCTGACAGATTTGTTCATCTTGTACTCTGTGACTATTTTTGGGGCCTGAAGTCACATGACTGAACCTGAAAAGCTTTGAAATATTGTGCTTCCATTAAACTATAATGTTGAAATAATGTGTTATATTCATATTTCTATGAATGCATATCAGAAAAATATGCATTGTGGATCAGTCCACTGTTTACGTGTAAAGAAGCGCAAATGGTTTTGTTTTGTTTGTATTACTTCTGAATCAGTTTCTCAGGTTGGATTGTGTCGTGCACACACACACACACACACAGAAAAACTCTCCTGAAACATGCAGATCAGTGGTAAAGTATCTATGAGTCTATGAGACAAGATGAAACTAATCCCAACAGGCTTCGCTACGTGAGCTTCGCTATGGCTTGAATGTGATATGTTGAAGGTGTCGTGTGTCATGAGGGTTTGACGGACAGTCAGATATACTGTATGTCATCTCTTTGCAGGGCAGACAGAAACCTGTAGGTGTCAGTGTTAGACTGTGCAGAGTGACTCTCATAACCTTGAAAAGATGGCTGTGCTGCTTTCTTAATAAAACATTTTTTATGATCAGACAGGTTGCATTAGCCTCTTGAATTGCCCTCATGATCTCGTCTGTCTTGCAAAGGCAAAGAAAAAAAAACGTAATGGCGGAGGAATTCATACTTAAGTGCAATTAGCCAATCCCTCCAAACAAGCAGATTATTGTCCAAACATCTATAAGTTTGAATGAAAAACGCCAGTTAGAATTATTATTTTTTAATCAGAATAGAATTGATTTAAAAGGAAAAGACAAATTTATGAAAGGAAACAAGTTGTTGAACAAGTAGATACATCATTTCTTTGTCTGCTCGTGTGCTTATAATTAAACTGTTTTAACATATGGGACATTCTGCACCCTTCAGCGTAACATCATCACTCAGAAAAATGTGTTTGTATACACTCCCTCACACATATAGAGTAGTTCTCTCAGTCTGCGTATGCGTACGTTAAATTTCCCACACTGGTTTGGTAAAGTGTGTACTGTCTCAAAGATGCATTGCAGTAAAGTCTATGGTGCTGGTGTCTTTGCAGCCGGTGTAGTACTCGTGTGGTTGTCATTGATGTGTGGGTGGTGTCGTCAGTCTGTCTCTTTATTGCTTTAATGGTGTGGGGTTTGCCAGTACCACTCCAGGCCCCATTGATTTATGGGTAGGATTGTCTCTGGAAGCACTGCAATGGTTTGGCAAAGTAAGAGGAAGATCTTTGGGTTATGTACATGATTTAGTGAAGAGGTGCTTTAGCTTCAAATGACTTTTTTTTTTTTAAACTTAGAGCATAATGTAATTAGAATTTTTTTTTTTTTTTTGGCCTCACGCTGCTCAGAACTTTTGATATTGATCTGTGCTCATATTAATGAATCTTCCCGTCTCTTCTACTCTATATTATAACTGTGCTGTAGTATTATGAGTCTACATAATATGTTGTGACAGGATGTGCTGTGTCGTTACAGCCATGATTAGACTGAAAGTTCATGTTCTGTCTAACAGCAAACACAAGATCCAAATAATTGATTTTATATACCACACTGTATATGATTCATAACATATAGTGATTTCTATACAAGGAGGAAAATCCATAATTTATTCCCTTATCCTAAAATGATTGTCACCCCTCCACTTAATTAAGATTCGGGTGTCATTAGACGTGTAGTTTGAGGTGGACCACAGTGCCTAATTAATTGACTGAGAGATCTATCATGTGGCTCTCTGGCAATCGGCTGGATTCGTCTGTTCAACGGCCCGATTTCCCACACGGCTGCTGTCAAAAGATGCATGTTAAACTACAGTGAGCTTTTTTAATATTAATGGAATTACCGCTACGACTGTACATGTTATGGCAAAAACTGTAGTCTTGACTGAGCCTGCTATGATATGAAACTTAGCTGCAGAACGTGATTTAGTGTATATTTTCCAACCGTCCATGGCTCCATATTTTTCTCTTGTTCATTGTAACATTGCGTTTCTCTCTTTTTGTCAGTATTGTTAACGGTCACATGGTTGAACATGTACGAGGCTAATAAAAAGGCACAATGTCTATCCAGCTTCATGAATGAAATATGTTCTTTCTCCTTGAAAAATTCATGGATGTATTTTTTATATCTCTGCATTATGTTTGCCTAGCATAGAGCTGGACAACTATAGAGTTAAGAAAAGTTGTTGTTAAAAGGGTTGTTAGAAAAAACTAAGGCTAGGATAATGAGTATAAAGTAGGGCTGCAACTAACGATAATTCAATAGGCAAAAAAAAAAAAAAAAAAAAAAATTCAATAGGCATCCAGTTATTGATATACTGATATACTATCTTTAAATCTGAAGAAGTGGAACAAATACCACAATTACCCTAAAACTCTTTAATATTCCATTCATTCTTGATATTTTGGATGAGGTGCACTCACACGCTAACAGCCCTGGAGGCACAGCGCTGTAGCTGCTCTCCTCTTTTCATTCACTGACAGAAATCTGCCTCAAAAATATTCTCAGGCAAAAATGTTTTTTAAACAATGCACACGCTACATTTATCTTGACAGATTGGAGCTCTTCGGCTGAAAACATTACACAACACATTTGCCATTTATCCTTCACCTCACGAGCTGGGAGAGAGAACCGGCAGGCAAGAGTGCTTACTGAAGACCCCCGCCGCCCAGTTTACGTTACACTCTGTCTCTTCTAATGAAAAGGGATGCGTATCACTTTCTCCCCCCTTTCTAAGCAGAGAAATATTCCTATACATACTTTTCACACAAATCCTCCTCAGACTAAACAGTCAACCCCTCGAAGATGAGTTTGACACTTGGAAAAAAAAAAAAAAGGCAATCGTTTTAAAAGTAAGGATTTAATTACTGTTTTCTGTAGTGTTTCCCCAAGAGCTCTCTATTATACCCTCCCCTTTCTGCTCTGCACTCTTGTCTGGTCGGTATCTGGTTTCTATCTTCATTTTCTCCGTCCTCCTTACTTTTCTTTAATAAATGTTTAAATATGTCCCTGCAGCTTCGGTGTAATTACTGTGCAGCAGCAGCTCAGGTCCTTTGGGAAGGAGAGTGGAGAGAGTGGAGAGAGAGAGAGAGAGAGAGAGAGAGAGAGAGGGGAAATATGCATGCAAAAAGAGGAGGAGAGAGCTGTTCATGCTGAATGGCGGAGTAAGACAGATAGAGAGGGCCTTGCAATTGGAAGGGTGAGAAAATTAGATAGGTAGACGGAGGAATTTTATTCAACAAAATGAGAACGTCAGCTGACAGCTTGTCCTTCAGCATGTCCTTACATAAGTCTGTTCAGTGTGTGTGCGTGCGTGTGTGTACTGTATATATTACACGCCTGTCGATCCATCTGTCTTTCAGAAAGAGAGAGCTCAAGTGAGCTGTGAGAAGCTGTTGATTTAAAAGAAAATTTTACTCTTTTTTACCATTTAACAATTTATTTGAGGAAAAGAAAAATAAATGGCAAGCATGATTAAATCACAACCTTTTCATCAATGTCTTTCTGGTGTTTCTTTCTAGTTATGTCCATGGTGCTGAATTTAATGCCAGCAGTAATGCTATAAGGCTTGAGCAGGACTGTAATGACAGTCTTAATAATGCTTCATAATGGTTCAAATTGATGGAATAAGGAAGAATTGTATGGTTTTCTGTGTTTAAAGATTTCAGATCCTTGAGATGGATTTGCAACTCTTTTGATTATCTATGAAAGCTGAAATTTTGGAGAAAGAATAAGAAAAACACTACTATGTTGAGGTTTCACTTTTCTGACTGACTCATTGTAGAAGTGGGGCTTACAGGCCTGCAGCCCCCCTCTCAGTTTCAAGTGCTTCCCTGGGACAAGTTAGTCCAGTTTGAGCTGCTTGTCCCTCTGAGTTCAGCCACAGTATAATTCCTCCCCCTCTCACATCACCAGCATCGACATTATACAGAGAGACAGCTAAGTAATTGCCATCAAACTTCCCTGCTCGCTCCTTATTCCCTCAGCAGTGGGGAAGGGAGGGGGTACAGTACAGTAGCAGCAGAAAATATGAACTGCATTCTCACTTGAGCACAGACCAGTAGCAGGGAGGCACCGCTATCGCAGTCCACTGGCACAGATGACGAGGAATGGAAGGATTTGTTTGTAAATGCTCGTTTTTATTCTTGACGGGGTGGTTTCTGAAGACAGGACGACTACGTAGGTCTCAGATAATGACGAGCCTTATTGGTGATGAGTAATTTTTAGAGCTTAAGTCTTGGTTTTGGGGGACGTAACGGGGCTTCCTCAAATGAAGTCTCCAGCACCGACTCAGCAAGAAAGAGGAAGACACTAATTGGGCCATGCTGCTTCTGCAATTCTGGATTTAAAACTGCATTGATGTGTATCCTCTGTCCAAAGCATGTTGTCTTTGGTGTTATGTTTTATTTAGAATGAGTGGAAAGCAAGGCTTAAATTGAGGCAATTTGGATGCTCTGTGCTTTCTGATCAACTGTTATGGCAGGACTTGGACCTGATGGATCACCTTGCAATAATGCTTATGTGGGATTTTTGAAGGCAGACACTTCTACAGTGTACTTTAACTCTTCCGGCCACACGCTCAGTGGGTGTGTATGTCATCTTTTGGGGTTTGCTCCCCAGTTTCAACCACCATTTAGATTTCTGCACTGAAGCATAATGTTCATGACCGTGTGGTACGCCAAAAAGATGGGCTGCCGGTTCCTCAACAATGTACGGAAAGCCAAGAAACTTCGACATCATATGCTGGTAGGCATGTTTTAAACATGTTTGCTTTTTGCTATGATTGTACCTCTATATTTGGAGAAGTATGAAAATGCTCCAGTGCCTAGTAGCACTGACGGGGTGTTTGTGGTTTTGCTCATGGTAGTAAGGCTTTGTTTTGTAGTATTTTCTCAGATACTGAGCTCAGGTCAAGGCTGTGGCTGAACCTACAGCTCATGATAGATATTTTAATCATAGTGGGGGCGGGCAGGTAGGTGTGGGGGTGGGGTGGGAGGGTAGGGGGAGGGGGGAGGCATGTTTGTGAGTGTGACTCTAATGGTGCAAAGGTGCAGTTTCTTTCTTTCATTTTATATTGTAACATGGAAGTGTAGGCGGCCCACAACTCCACACCTTAACAACCCACGCACATACACACATGCTACCACCTTTTTCCTGCACTCCACACATACTCCTGGGACTTAATAAGGAGCCAGTAAGTGAGCCAATGTGCATAATGTGACGTCCGAATTAACCTCTGTTACATCCTGCACTCAGCAAACGACTAAAAACCACACAAAAATATAGATGTAGCTTTAGCAGTGTCACAAAAATGACAGCTTCACGTCACAAAACACTTCACACACTCGTCTTCATACTTCCATTCATTTAAGAGCCCTAAAGTAAGGGTCAGTCTGGAGTTTTTGGTACTGTTATCTGTCTGTAACTCTTTCTTGCTCCCTTAAAAGGAAGAGCAGCAGTTCAGATACACACTAAAATTGTGCATTACCCGTAATGCTTGTATTTTTAATTATTGCAGTAAAAAAAAAAAATCATTAGACACACACCAATTCCTATGACATTGCGTATTTCAATAGAGGTCATTATCTTGCTTGTTGACTGGATGGCTTTCACGTATTAAAGGCTGCAAGGTGTGCAGGACATGCAGCGTTAAAGCCTCTCTAATGCAACCTTTGGTTTCTATCCAACGCCAGCTCACACATGACATCATCCCCTCTGATGGTATTGAATTATTCTTTGCACACTAAGACAGCAGTTTTAATTATCATCAGGCTTAACTAAAGAGGTGATTGACATATCTAATTATATTGTTATTTTACCTCCTTTGACTAAAAATGTCCATCATACTGGAAGCAGCTAGTGGCGTGAACACGGCACAGAATGTGTTATGAGCGTCAGACAGACAGTCACACATGCATTGATGGAGATTGTTCAAATTATTTGAAAGTCTTGTGATTCACAAATTCACAAGGGAGCAGTACAGTATGCAGCCAAAGCCTTAACAGATCCTGTACCTTATGTTTTCCAGTTCCAAATTGCCAATACTAACAATATTATTTAGCTCTAAATGGAAAAAAGGAATTGATTTAAACATGCAGCTTCACTCTTTTGCTGCTCTTTCCTCTGTGCAGTGTATGCTAAAATATTGATACTTACTTTTATTAGATTATGATTAAATCACACAAAATAATGTGAAATCTGAAAATTAGTGCAAATAGAAATATCATCCCAATTCTTTTTTTTTAAATTGCTGTTTTATTTGTCTTTGAATATGCATATTCTGGCACTTAGCTTCCTGCATATAAATCCTAAAGTCTCGGCGCGGATGGAATTTGTTCTGCTGCCTGTAGCGACATGGCAGAGGACAGGTTAGCTGAATAGGTGGTGCTCAAATATAGGTGGGCAATGGCGGCCAAACACCGTAAATCCTAACAACCGCGACGTCCGACGACTTGACAGAGCAGAGAGAGAGGCAGAGAGGGCTCTGTCAAAATCCCTGCAGGGAAACTGCCTGCTTTGAGCTTAGATTTCTGCTGGCTATACTCATTATTTCTGTCTGTAGATAAGGATGAATTTGACGTAATGTTCAGCAGCACGGCCCGTTGGACACAGCTACGTGGTGGAACTCTGCACAGGCGCTGTTATAATCGAACGGTGTGCAGTTAAAGCTGAGCTCTGGCATTTTGTGGAGGGCTGAGGGAGTTTTATGTCTTTACCTTATGTGGAAGAATAGATAGAAGTAGTGAGATTCAATGTGACTAATAATGAAAAAGGGAGCGAAAGGATTGTAATGAACAGGCTTTTTTTAGAGCATTTTTATGACATGCTATAGCTGGGAAAGCACAGGTGTAATTAATAACCTTAATTACAACATAATTGTGGGTCTAGGGCCTTGTTATTGTGCATGCTGGCTCAGTGGGACACTGATTGAAACAGAGCCGTCGTTAATGTCATTACTTACACCTGTGCCTTTCCTGCAATGACATGTCACAATGTCTGCCATGAAAAAGGCCTGTTGAAGAGTACCAACAGAAAGCTGCTATGATATTCATATGTTTTGTTTGTTATTCAGACTGTAATAAGATTAGTATTCAATATTCATATTTCAGAATAAAAATGGGATCATGGAGAGCTGTTTTGCAAAAGCAAAGTATTTTTCCTTCGCCTCATTTAGGTTAAACAGCCATACTGACATGTAATTTACAATGATAGAAAATAGAGAATTATGAGTTTATGAGTAGATTTTAGGATATGGGAAGCTGTGAGCAGAAGCTGTAAATGTTTGCCAATTTTACTTGATAAATGACTTAAAATAAATAATACTAATTGATTAATAATCTGTCAACGAATTGATAAACTGACTCATAATATTGGCACCTAAATGTGCTTTTAATACATCATTACATGACTCAAACTTGACCTTAGTGTTGGATATATACAGTATATAACTTCAGTTTTAGAAAAAGAAGATATTAATCACTGTAATAATCTATAAAACACCAAGTGTTTCTTCTTTGGGTTCCCATGACAACTTAAATCTCTGAGAGCATAAAAAAAAAAAGAAAAAAAAAAAAGAAAATTACTTCCCGTTGCATCACATAAAGATCACTGGGTAAATTGTTTTTCTTAAAAGCTGAGAAAATGTATTCAGTCTTGTGTAGTTGTTGTTTGTGTGGGTCTAAGAGCTGTCAGGTCTGTGAAGGTCAGCATGCTGATTTATGCTGCGGCTGCTGTTCTGTAAGCACTTTAGATGCGCGGCGTCTTCCCCATGCTAATCAGCGTGGTACAGAGCAACGAAAGAAATAAATACACGAGTTCAGATGGAGGAGTCCGACCAAAGAGTACTGTACATCACGGTGCGCATCTCATACCTTGATGATGAGAGTACATCCTGGAAAGAAGCATTAAAGTGTGTTAGGAAAAAAAGTTATGAAAGAAAGTGGATTAAAAGGAGAGGAATAAGAAAGAATGTGTAGAGGTTAACGGTCACACTTCAGATGAGCTGACAGAGAGAAGTCCCGGCAGGTAAACCTAAACCGTATCAATGCCAAAAATCCTGTCCTCTCATTGACTTGCTGTCTTTTCTTTTACCTCTTTTATTCAACACATCACTTTGTCCCGGATGAATGACTTGCTGAAATGTTTGAGATTCAGTCTGGCTTTAAACCATAATGGTTGGAATATGGTTCTGGACTAAATTTGGAAAAGAATAACTGACTATCAAGTGAGCTGACATTATACTGCTTGATGATACTCAGACTAACTGTGCTGTCTGTCACTACCTTGTTACCGAATGACTGTTTTTTTTTTCCATTGTGAGCTGGGAGATTGCCACCATGTGCTGTCAGTGTGGCTGCACATGATTCACTGAGAGGTTTGTTTTGAAACGGCTGGTGGGCGGAAGGCGGACGTCCATGTCCACAGTATTCACTAGATAGCGACTTCCAGCATCAGTAATACAAGCTATACTGTAATTTAACCACTAGCTATATCAAGATAAGCCAAAGACCAAGAGTTAGGAAAACCAGGGAGGGGGGCTAGCATGAATTATTTCTGAGTCCATCATGGATGATAATAACAAATGGCCCTTGAGTAGTGCTCTCTTTCTTTTAGTAGAGCGACAACCATAGCAGAGTGAGAACAGTGTTGTCACTGCAAAGAGCCAAAATGGCCATCAGTCTTGGCTGTGACTGTAGGTTTCAGGGATATACTGAGAACTCATGCAGGAGCTGCCTCATCTTTGAGGTTCTGCCATTATTTCTTAATAATATATCTTCTCTCTCCGCCTCCAGGGAAATACTCCTCCAGTGGTGGTGAACACTGACACACTCGATGGCTCCCCATATGTAAGGATTATGTTTAATCTCCCCTTTATTGTATTATTATGTTACGTTAAAACCACATGACTGACTTGACTGCCTTCATATTCAGTCTGTATTATCAGTAATTCCATTCCTTTCACAGGTAGGTCTTTGCTCATTGTTCTAATCTGAATGATAACAGTAATGAATTTTTATTTCTTTTTAATTAAAATTGGGTTTCAGAACAGAAACATTACTTAATTTGATTTAAAGTTGTTTTTAATGATGTAGTTTCTAAAATAAAAGCAGTGAAACACCTCAAACATATTATTATGAGCTGTGAGGGATTAGAGAATGAGGCTTCCCAGAGAAAAACCTCCCATCACGGACCACTATTTTTGCACCACTACAGCACTAAGAAAAGTTGTTTTCTAGGTCAGACACCAAAACAGTAAAGTTTGAAGATCCTTAAATTCCCTCTTCCTCAGGGGCTTGCTTAATTGCAGAGGTAAAACTGATGTGTAGCTAAGATGTTCAGCCAGAAGGCGAATTAGACTAAAAGAGTGGTGTTGCTATTATCAACCAGGCATCACACTGGTCCAAACATACAGTACCTATAAAAGGAGTGAACTGATAAGTGGGCAGAACTATTGGTTAAAAGGATGCATTTGATTTTGGTGATGATTCAGGGGCCTATGGGAGGTCCCCCATCCAAGACTTCAGTTGCTAAACAGCAGTATTTTCATGATCAAGTGTAGAGGGCAAAACAAATATTAGCTGACAAGTTAGAGTTCTCTAATTATACTAGAAATTAAGGCTGCGACTAACAATTTTTTCTTATCGTTACTGATTAATCTGCTGTTTATTTTCTCGATTAATTGACTAATTGTTTAGTCTATAAAACGTCTGAAGAAAGTAAAAAAATGCCATCACAATTTCCCAAAAAGTTAACATATTCATAAGTATCATTTTATTCAACTAAAAGTCCAAAAAAACCCAAAAAATCAGTTTATTTTCATATGTGACAAACAAAAACATCAAGTAGTCACAATTTACAGTGAAATTTTGGCATTTTTTTCTGGAAACGATTATTTGATTATCAAAATAGCTGCCTATTAATTTTTCCCGACTGATCAATTAATAGATTAATTGTTTCAACTCTACTAGAAATCCACTAAAATGTCATTCTCTCTGCATGACAGTCAATTAACAAACATCTAATTCTGACAGGTGAATGGGACAGAAGGGGAAATCGAGTATGAGGAAATCACACTGGAGAGAGTGAGTCTGACAATCTGATCTTTTAAACATATTCACAGTGTATGTATACTTTTTTTTGTAGTTCTACCATATTGATTATTAAGCGAGACACGAAGACATGTTTGATGCATGATCACTACAGTTTCCACTCCCTAAAGCCACACTCAAATGCCCCTGATGTGATGAATTATTTGCTGTGTGTTTTTGATTGTATTTGCTACCGCAGGGTAACTCAGGCCTGGGCTTCAGCATAGCAGGGGGAACAGACAATCCCCATGTGGGCGACGACCCCAGCATCTTCATCACCAAAATCATACCCGGAGGAGCTGCGGCTCAGGATGGACGACTGAGGTAAAGCTACATACACAGCTACAGTAAGCACAAAGCCAGCCATTAATGTTCCCACATATCCGAAATATGAAATCCAACAATCAAAATCTCATGTAGACACCGGGATGGCCGACTCGAGTTACAGAAACTTTTTTAGACCACGTCACATATTGAAAGAAATTTTTTTGTCTTGACACCCTGAGCCACCCAACCCCCAATATAACTATTAACCTATTATATTATATTATGTTATATTGGGCTATCTTATTTCAATATTAAGTTAAATAATATCCACTCATTCTCAATGACTCAGAATAAAAGCCAACAGGTGCTGTGCAGATTTACAGATAAATAATTTAACTTAAAATAAACAATGAATATAGTTAAATATGTTAAATGTAAGCAGCCAAAATAGTTTTGTCGGTCAGCTCAAATTCAGTCGTCTCTGTGTTGTGAGCTGAGATATTTCAGCTTCTTTGAGCTTTTCTGTCAAATCTTTCCATCACTGCTCTGACGCTCACTTTTTTTCTGACTGCTGAGCTCCTGCAAAACTCCCGGGCCGGAAAGTGTGTTGTGTTACTATGACAAAGGGCAACAGTGAGTTGTCATGTCAGCTGCGACTGCCTGCATATCACTTAAATATGGTGATTTTTATATTTATTGCTTATTTATTCTGTTTTGATATGTTTGAAAACATAAACTTTAAAGTAGTTCATGTAAATGTTGGCAATTTTTTTAATGCAGTGAAACATTGGGAACCACGGCTCTACTATTCGCCCCGTCTTCTCTCCACACCTTCCAGCACAATTTCTTTTCAATTCACTTACACAATCAGTCAGTCTTCTATCAAACACTAAAAGAAGAGAAACAGCCCAAGAAGAGCCTCACCTCTTCATTTTAAGTGCAAAGTATTGTACCACAGTACTACAGCCTCCTGACTGTCCAATCCACTCAGCACCATCGCCTCAGATAGACCTGCCTGTTTAATTCAAGACCTGAACGCCTCAAACAGTCTTTCCACAATGGTATTTGCTTTTATTGTTTGTATTTTCTCTAAAACTGTAATGTTGCTTCTTTTTGATTCTGAATTTATTTTTTGGGAGGTATATATGCTGTAAATGTTAAAAGAAGTCCCATTTAAACATGTGGAATGATAAGATAAGGCTAACTAGTTTTGTTTGTCAGATTGTTTGTTTTTTTGTTTGAGTTAGCGCCATGAAAGTCCAGACTCATACAGTAAGTATATACTTTTAAAGGAGAAAACGTGTAGAAGCTAGCAGCAGCAACATATTTTTGATGGAAATAGTGTGTTCTTATCAAAGAAACTACGGCGAGAGACACCTGCAATTAAAGCCCAGGAGGATCAAATCCTGAAGGAGCCCACAGGAATATGTCACAAATGTCACATTTGTTTTCCCCCTCTTGTAAAAGGCTGTAGTGCAGAAAGAGTTTGCCTTTCTGTGTAAAAAAAAAACTGCACTTTATGAGCCGTTTTCCTGATTACACTGCAATAAACAAGACATGTATGGAGGCATCCTCCTCGTCCGCCTCTTTGTAGTTGACCCACAAATGTCCATCTGGAATGACTTCAGAGTTTAAAGCAGGCCTGAAGAGAAAGCTTATATTTGCTTGAATGCAGGTTTTTTTTTCCTTGGTTTTCACTGGCTGCTCCAGGCAACATATCACAAATAACTTAAAACACTACGAACGATTACTATGCCTATCTAAAAAAAAAAAAAAAAAAAGGAATTCCTTACAAACCTTAAATTTTGGGGGGTTTTGAAACTCATGTTATACATGATAGTTTCAGATGGTTTGCAATCTCTATTTCATGACTCAAACACAAAAATCCTCAATCATTCTTTCTTTTAGGGTAATTCTTCCACACTGAATCACTCAACAGCCCTCTAAGATTTATTTGAAAAATCCCTGAAAATCTGAATAAAGATCCCCGTGAGGCTTATTAAAGCTTGATTTATAGTGCTAATTTGAAACATTTTATACAGCACATACTGTACACTTATACAATCTTAATAAATGTTGTATACACCCCTATGAGCACAGAGCTACAGAGAACATAAAGGGATGCTCTATGAGTTGCTAGAAGTGCAAGCATCAAAAAATGTGTTACTGTTACGATAAAAACGTGCTCTTCAAAATATATATTTAACATCGCCTCACAAACAATGTGCAGCTCAGACTTGAAGATGTCAGCAACCATTTGTTCCCTGCGTTTAGTGATGTATCTCAGTGGTTAAACCTCTTGCAGCCCTCAAGAATTATTTCCGTCTTACAAAATTTTACACACTATAATTTACATGGCCGTAAAATCAATTTTAAGCACATGAATGGAATAGTGATAAGTAGAGTTTTTAGGCCCTTGGAGGAAAGAATGTGTACTTCTTAAAATAGCTATTTCATCCAAATCTGCCTGCTTGAAAATCTGCTTTTCTTCCGCACACAGGCTGACACTTTCACTTCACATATCAGCTCATCATTTTCAAGAGCAGTTAACACAAATAGAGCTATACTTCAGCTATCCCTTGTGCTAGATCCATTTCTACCCCCTTTAACATTGGATACTGAGAACTGGGGGGGAAAAGGGCAGATGTCTGTGGTGAAACCGGATCACCAATACAGCTATCGTTTGAGATGGACTTCTTCTGACCTCCTCTGGTGGTGTACTACGTCCAATTTCTTCACCAAAACAAAAACTCATGCTGTATTTTCCTTCTCCCTCCCTTCTCTCTTTCTCTCCTTCCAATTTTTTTAGTGTGAACGACTGCATCCTATTTGTGAATGATGTTGATGTGAGGGAGGTGACACACAGCCAAGCCGTGGAGGCTCTTAAGGAGGCAGGTGCTATCGTCCGCCTCTACGTACTCCGCAGGAAACCAGCAGCAGAGAAAGTCACTGAAATCAAACTCATCAAAGGGCCTAAAGGTATGTGGAAGTGTGGACTGTGTACAGCATAGATGCTTTTGTGTGGGCTTAAGGATGCTTTCTACCCAGCTAAGCTGTGCCCTCTGGATTTGGAAAATCTTCTCTGTGTTAACCCGTACCTCCTTTTGCTCACTCTCTGCCTCTCTCATCGCTCCCTTTTCTCAGGATTAGGTTTCAGCATTGCTGGAGGGGTGGGAAACCAGCACATACCAGGAGATAACAGTATCTATGTCACCAAGATCATTGAAGGCGGAGCGGCTCATAAAGATGGGCGTCTGCAGATTGGGGATAAGATCTTAGCGGTCAGTCACTTATATATATATATATATATATGATAACAGCATGCAGAGATATGAGCCCACACAAATACATATGTCACTGACTCAGACTCTCACCTATTAAGCACTTCAACACACATTCACACATCGCATACGTGTGTACTTGAGCATTAAGAGCCAAGATAAATTACAGCTATGATTTTCATGGTCTGAAATTACTTTCATTAATATGTTAATAGATGTGTAGGATGGGATAAATGTTGAAGAGTAGCGCTGCCACAATGAGTCTCGAGCGGCATTACTGCCATCTGCTGGACATCGGAGACTGGTGCGGCTGATGGCGAGCTCAACACCAGCAACCTCAAAATGGTGCTTGGTTTCTACTAAATGGTGTCTGAGGCAATGCTTTACCTCTAAATGGGATATGGCAGCATGCTCCTGCTCATGATGAATCTGTTCAGAAATACATTACGATTGGTGGCTTAATGAACTCATATGTAATAATACTCTTTTTTTATAGCCTTTTGTAGTTAAGGGTGAGAATCTGCATAATACCTTTAGGGACCAGGGAGACCCTTCAGAGAAGAGAGGAAATATTCAACAGTATATAAAAGATTTTCTGCCTATCTTTGCAGGAAACCCACCTAAATATTTTGTTTTGCCTACAGTAATAAATAGTGCTGATCTGGACTGTGATACTGTAGTTTAAGTATCTAATTAAATGAATGCATGAATATATTTAGCAGCTCATTTTATAATGTGTAATATTTAAATTGATATATAACAAGTCATTTGAAGCTAAATGTTCTAGCATTGAAAATGTGCTTTGGTAATTATTTTCATTATTAATTAATCTGCTGATTATTTTTTATTTTCTCAATTGATGAATACGTAGTTTTGCCTATAAAATATCACAAAATAGTGATAATTTCCCAGAGTCAAGGGTAATGTCTTTAAATGTCTTATTTTGTACGACCAACAGTCCAAAACTGAGATAAGTAAAGACATTCAGTTTACTGTCATGTCTGACAAAGAAAAGTATTAAATCATCACATTTGAGAGGCTGAAACCAGCTTATTTCTGGAATATTTGCTTAAAAATGACTAAAATGATTATTCACTTACTAAAAGTTGCTGATTCATTTTCTGTCATTCAACTAATCGATTAATCCACTTATTGTTGCAGCTCTAATGTACTTTTTATTGTTCGTCTTGCACTCACAGTCACTTCATCATAACTGCGATGATCTGATTACTGCTAAAATCTAAATTTGATCAGCTGGTGTTGTCTTTGTTGAGAAGCATTATAAGTCGCCCTAGCTACTATCAGACCCTTCATGTGGGAGATCCAATATCATCTCTGGTCTTAAGAGCCATAATAGCAGCTCTCTTTCAGTCTTGTATTGCTCTAGTTTGCGTTTGACAGTCCTGATTGTATTGTTGTGAACAATCAGGTGAACAACGTGTGTCTGGAGGATGTGATGCATGAGGATGCGGTGGGGGCTCTGAAGAACACAGCCGAGGTGGTGTACCTCAGGGTGGCCAAGCCCAACAACCTGTTCCTGACCAACTCCTACAACCCTCCGGACCTCACCAGCAGTAAGTCCTTCTGTCTCTTTGTCTGACTTTCTGACTTGGCAAGGCGTCAGGACACATTTAGTGGGTTTAGGGTTAAAATCAGACCAGACAACTTTGTAACAAAATGTCCAACTTTTGTATTGATGTATTTCCAAGAATTTACACCCACAAAAATGGCAGCTCTTTCTTCAAATTTAGAATTGTAGTGTCAAAAATAGAGTACAGAGGGAGAGAGGCAATAACTTGTTTTTTCTAAATCACTGAGATGACTGCAGGAGTTCAGCTGAGGTGAGGTGTACAGGTTCAAGGATTTTTAGTTTGTTGCTTTTTCACAAAAACTGAACATTTCCCTTGACCTGAATCTGTCACTTGATGAAAGCCTGCCCTTGTAACAAGAAAGAATTACATCATAGAAACACACTTTTTGCAATAGTCTTTCAGGAGATGATTACAGAGTACTTCATACAAAACATAGACAAAATATCACATTCCACAAGTGCATTTAGTCAGTGGAAAAACAAAAGGCCAAAAGTTTGAGCTGCCGCAAGACATTACATAGCTGTGCATAACACCTGTCTGGTGTATTATATCTCTTTTGATTTTGTGTGTATTTTTCCAGCATATTCCCATATGGATACTGAACTCAGCCACCCCAACTATCTCGGGTCAGATTACCCACAAGCCCTCACTCCCACCTCACCTAGTCGGTTTTCTCCCGTTCTGCACGGCCTGATGGGAGATGATGACATCCCCAGGTGAGAAATGATCCTTCAGCTATACATCATGCATATTGATTTATTGGCAGTTTTAGCGTTAGCAGTAAAAGTAGCAGTAGCAGTAGGATTAGCAGTATTAGTGTTAGTATTCCTTCATGTATTTAAGTTTGCATTGTGCATATTATTCAGAATGTGAATCAGGTTTATTGCCCAGTAGGTATAATAGTTATTACCGGTAATTTCCCTCCCTCCTCTGTCTCTTTTCTAGGGAGCCTCGCAGAGTTCTGATCCACCGAGGCTCCACAGGTCTGGGATTCAATATTGTTGGAGGAGAGGATGGAGAGGGAATCTTTATCTCCTTCATCCTGGCAGGAGGGCCAGCTGACCTCAGTGGAGAGCTGCACAAGGGCGATCAGATCCTCAGTGTAAAGACGATTTATCCTTATAAAGTTGTCACACACATACACACACGCAGGCTTTCAACAGTGGCACGATCATTTTTCAGTTGTTGTTGTTAATGGTCATGTTGTGTGTGCATCAGGTGAACGGTGTGGACTTGCGTATGGCCACACATGAACAAGCAGCTGCAGCACTGAAGAACGCCGGCCAGACAGTGACCATCATCGCTCAGTACAGACCCGACGGTAAAGCAACAACTGTCATATGCAGTATAACAAGCCTTCAAACAAAGAGTGTGTCACTGTTAACACAGTCAGTGCCAGTGCAGGAAATATTTCTAACTTTTAATGCAACCATCATTATACTGATATGACATAGTGACGGTATTTTTTAATTGCTAATAAGACGCAATCAAATCAATAAGCAGAAAATCTCCTTGTCCCAAAATTTTTAATGAGCCGTCAGTGGAGTTAAAGGCCTGGTTTTGGTTTGTTTCCTCTGCCAAGGAGCATCTGTGTGTTTGTTTGGTTGTTAGCAGAATATCTTAAAAACAGTTTTCTAGGGCTGCAACTAACAACTATTTTCATTATTTATTCATCAAATACCAAAGAACTGTGTAAACCTAAAGACGGTTAAATGTACTATAATGTAAAAGAATGAAAAGCAGAAAATTCTCAAATTTTAGAACATGAAAAACATCAAATTTTTGTTTTTTTTGATGATAATTAATTAGTTATCAAAATAGTAATAATAAAATTATATATATATATATATATATATATATATATGATTTCAACTTAGGCTATATATATATATATATATATATATATATATATATATATACACAAAATAAATAGTAGTACTAGTAAATTAGTAAATAGTAAAGTAATAGCTCTACTGATTTCAATAGAATAAGGTGGAAATTTAGGCCATGGGCAAAGATACATGAAAGTAGTAATTAGTAGTTAGTAATTAGTCATTTAAATACTATTGAAAACAAACAGAATTCTACTATGAGTTACATTTATTCAGTCCTTTTTAGTGTCACAGCAATCCCTCACCTCATAAAACATAACATAAAATTATTCAATTTAGTTCCATGCAGTATATAGATTTTAAATCAGGAAAAAAGACAGTTGGAACGGGATTAGTACCTGGAATAGCTGAGTTGAGGTATGGCATTTGGTATCAGGAGAGAAAAAGTTGGATCAGTGCAACTTCATCATCACTTACGAAATTAAACTTTTGACGTGACTGAGACTAGGTCAATAGATCTTTGTGTTTGTTTTTCTCTGTTTCAGAGTACAGTCGTTTTGAGGCTAAGATCCATGACTTGAGGGAACAGCTGATGAACAGCAGCATGGGCTCTGGGACTACGACGCTAAGGAGCAACCCAAAGAGAGGCTTCTACATCAGGTCTGATACTCAAAGTAGAAACAGCACCACTGGTGTAGTATGACAGATTACACAAGGCTTTCGGGGTAATGCATCCTTTGGCTTCCATAATAGTGGAGGTCGACAGCTGTTGGGCAGAAGTGGTTGTGATTACATTTCTACATTTACTGTCAACTTCAAAGTATTTAAAATATGAAGGGCTAGTTTAATCTTATGCTGCTTTTAATGAGGAAATGATCATTTATAGGTATTTCTTTTTGTAGCAAGATTACGAGATTGTTAAAGCAATGGCAAATGGTCCAGTAGAGGCCTCATGGTAGGCTGATTTCAACTTAGGCTAGTTTTTAAGAAATTGTATTTATCCTTGAATTACTGGAGCAGTACTACACTGCAGACAATGCTTATGTGTCTTAGAGGCTTCAAAGCTGTGTGATGGAAACCAAAACTACAATACAAGGCACAATATGTACAAGCAATCACAAAATACTACATACATTACATACAAGAAAGAGGAAAATGTACCGTATGTGATTGTAAATAGTACTGGCTGAAGTCAACTACAAACTCAGTCCAGTATGTTCAAAATTTCTTTTGGGCTGAGCAGTTTATTCCCTCTTAACATCCAGTTTTGTGCATTTAGCCTTTTCATGTTTTTATAATAAGGTTCTGTTTCATGTCTTTGCGGGTTTAATTCATGGTATAAAACTTTAATAGACGGTTTTTCTGAAATGTCTGAGGAGAAAATAGATTGTGAATCACAGGCTGCTGAAAAAGAGAGCGGTCACTTCAACAAGCCTTTCAGCAGGTCCCAATTCAGGCCTGAATTAACACAATGTGGTGCTCTGGGGCGTTCACACCAAATGTGTACATTAAAGGTACAAACTGTAATGGAATAAATATTATATAATAAATTTACATAATACAGTAAACCTATGTAAGGTTACACAGTCCGATAAACACACATGTACCACAGTACCACTTATGTGGCTTTACATGTATCTAGAAGATTCAAGATATTTACTGCCCATTCTAGATTTACTGTAAATACCACCATTGATTTGTTGTGTTGCTTACTATGATTTAGACTACAGATTTAACCATGTAGGTTCACTGTGTATGGTAAAGAAAAATGCAATAGTTTACCACATAAACCTGCTGTGTTTTACGAGCTCTATGCCTTACATATAAACATAATACAGTATATCAAATTATACTTCTGTTACACCATTTTTTTTCCAAAATGCCAAATTGCTGCATAGAAAGCAGTGTTGATCATCCCATGCACATCTCACTTCTGCTAAATAGTGTAAATACCGTCAACATGACGAAAGCAACTCACCACTGCTTCAGCACCCTCAACAGGGCCAGTCCACTCATGACATCTACTGTTGAAGAGTAATCACACCAACCAGACAACTCCACAATGCACGGCGATGTGACAGTGTTGACTGAAATTTATGAAAAGAATATCATAGTGAGATTAAAGCAGAATGCTCCTAATAAGCATCATATTCTGTGCAACCAGTTCAAACAGAAAAGCCTACCACAACGAGGACACATCAGATCATTAAACCACATCACACTGCACAGAGTATAAGGGAGTATGAGCCTTACCTTTACAGGAGTTTCCTTGATTTGGCTCAATAGCCAGCAGTGACGGGTTGGTCCTGGGTCATGCTGTCTTTTCTGGATGTCTCTGGTCATATGGGATTACATTTGTGTCATTCTCTTTATACATCCATGTTTTGAAGCCTCGGATTTAGCGATTTGGCTGTCGCCATCTTTGATTTTTGGAGCCAAAAGTGACCATATTTGGACGAGAGGGTGGAGCTGACCCTAGCGCCGGCTGCTAGCTTGATTAACACCGTGCATTTACAGTCTATGGTGAACTGTGATAATGCTCATGCTAAAGCTAATTTCCGCTAGCGAAAAACAGGCCATTTAAACTAAATGTACTTACCGCAAAAACGGAACAACCGATTCCCTAGAGGGTCTTTTACTCCAACCAAAAGTTGAACAAGACTTTTACAGGCGACCAGAATGTTACAAGTAACTTTCATGTACTAAACACACCGTGAAATAGCGGCAGCTAGCCCATACTCTGTGAATCTAAGGCAACACCCATAAACTGTATAAAAATATGGTTACACCATGGTTACGTTACGTATTCTACGGTGTCGACGTGGTAGCGGCTTGTCAATCACAACGTAGCCACGCCCTACAGCATACGCTGCTTTATCGTCTATTTTACTCTAAATGGGGCCATAATTTACAAAATGAACATCATGTTGCATTAAGAAGACTTGAAATTAGCGACTGGGACTATAAACTCATTAGGAAATTGTTTACTGAGGTAATAAATCAAGTGAGAAGTAGAGTCATTTTCTCATAGACTTCCATACAATCGGACTTCTTTTTGCAGCCAGTGGAGACGCAACCTGCTGGCTATTAGAGAGAATGCAGGTTTAAGGCACTTCCGCATCGGCTTCACTTTTTAGACCGGGAGTGGGAGTTACCCGCTTGGGACGACCAAAAAGTGCAGATAGGGACGAGAACCACTGCAAATCAGGACAGGTAGAGCAGTCCAGCATAGATGGTGGTCTACTTACCGGTGCTGTCAGGGCTAGCATGAGGAACAAGGTCTATCGAGTGTCGGTGAGTGAAGTTAGCAAGAGACGGATGAGTATAATGTATTAATTCATATTAGTGTTATGTAATTATCATTATAGACTGGTATGTTGGTCTGTTATTAATATTATATAAATATAACCTGCATACTAAAAAAAATAATTAACTTAAGATTTTTCATATATTTAACTTCTTTGAATTTAAAGAGAGAAGTAGATAGTGTCCTCACCTGATTTGTAGATTTTATAAATTCAACCTTTATCACAAACAGCAACAGTAATGTAGCTGCAAGTCCTGCCCCACATGTTTTAAACAGCGGGTTTCTCATGGTCCTGATCAGCTTAACACCTTCCTGGTATTTTCTATCCATACTGCCAGCTAAATTGTTATCTAGACCACTGCACTGTATTTGGAAATGCCAAAAACCTCTTGTTTGATTGCATTTCTATTACTGTACACAGAAATGTGGTTACATCTTGAATTTTGCATTCAAGTTTAAAACTGTTTGTGTGAGTTGGAGGACATCCAGAATTTTTAATTTGATGCAGGCTTAACAAAATAACATCTTGCATTTGGATGTTTCTCTCTATATTAAACTTGAAACTGAAGCACTGTAAAAAAGCAGTCATGATATATAGGCTACAGTTGAGGTTTTCAAACAGTGTGGGAAAATATTTTGTAATTATGAAGATTCTTAAGACAAAATGTAAGAGGTGTATTCCAAATATTTTTATTCAAGTGGTCACACAGAATTTTTTTTAAGTGACTGTTTGAATTTTCATCACTTTCATCACTCAGGGCCCTTTTTGACTATGACAAGACTGCAGACTGTGGCTTCCTCAGTCAGGCGCTGGGCTTCAAGTTCGGGGATGTGCTGCATGTGTTGGACTGCGGAGACGAGGAGTGGTGGCAGGCCCGTAAGGTCTGCCCCCAGAACGAGGCCGAGGAGGTCGGCTTCATCCCCAGCAAGCACAGGTAAGACACATTTCTCACTGCGAGAGGGTGTGGGAGCAATTAGTGATCTAACATCTAACATCTTGATTAAATTTTGTGTGTGACTGAAAATACCCATACAGGAGTTATTAGGCCAGATGCCAATTTAACCACCTTTTAGCTTGATCTTTCATATATTTGAACCTTTAAACTTAGACAGAATTATGCAAGGCAAACAGTATTTCTCCATAACCAAATGTAATGTTTTTATTTTTTCTTCCTCATCACTACAGGGTGGAAAGAAAAGAATGGTCTCGTGTTAACACCAAAGAGAGGGTAGGTTCATTCATCAGAGCTGTT
The DNA here is from genome assembly GCF_963924715.1 of Thunnus thynnus. NCBI lineage: Eukaryota > Metazoa > Chordata > Actinopteri > Scombriformes > Scombridae > Thunnus > Thunnus thynnus. The sequence goes on along the minus strand of NC_089529.1, from coordinate 12,048,710 downwards.
TGTTTCCCTCAAACTGTGTCCCAGTGTGTAAATCTTTACTCTCACCTCTGCTGCAGGACCATGGTCGGGACAGCCTGAGTACTCAAGGTAATTAGTGCGTAGTATATTAACACCACAAGCCAACATTTACACAAGTTACTGATTTTTTAGCATGTTATAGTTAATACTGTAGTAGTGGGCAGGCCCAGCAACAAGATTTGACATGTAAATAGCAACTGGACACACTCTGTAAGATACTGTGTTGTGTATTGATGGCAATATTAAAGGACGGGGTCACAATTTTTCAAGTGTGTCTTAAAATAATAGTCTGGTGCCCAAATGAACATTGAAATAGATTTTTCTTACAATAATCATTCCTCCATTAAAAGATCCCTTTATAATGCACTTACAGTGTAAGTGATGGGGGCCAAAATCCACAGTCCTCCTTCTGTACAAAAATGTTTTTAAAAGTTTATCTAAAGTTAATGTGAAGCCTCCAAGCCATCCAAATGAGTCAAATCAAATATCTGTCAATATTATAGTATTTTAGTGCCAAAGTCCCTCTTTTTGTCACTATATTTCCACTGCAGTTCAACAGGGAGACAGTGTCCGAGGAAATACAAAGAGGGAATTTTATGCTAAAAAGCTAAATGTAGCAGATATGACTAACTCAGACTGCTGAAGCCTCATATAACCTTCAGATATTTTTAAAGCTTTTTTAGATTTTAAATGCATTTTTGCGCAACATGACTGTGTGGACACCCTTGGCCCCCATCACTTACACTGAAAGTGCATTTGAAGGGGATCTTTTAATAGCCAGTATGAACAGGAGGAATGATTACAGCAAGGAAAACCTCTTTCAGTTTTCATTGTACCTGCCTGTTGTTTTAAGACAGACTTAAAAAATTGTGTTCTTGTCCTTTAGTACCTCAACTGAAGGTGCACTTCCTCATGCAAATCCATCAACTGCCAATAACTGCAGACACAGAGCAGTCCTTTCTCTGCCTTTGCCGTAATTTTGTGGCATTGCCAACGAAATGCTTCACCACCTATTCTTAGACATTACACAGACATTAACATGCCAAATATAAACACAAGCAGACTTCATCCATATTTTCCACCTCCGAAACAGTTACGTCACAGACAGCACACACAAATACAGACACACCCACACATGCAGACACAAACCTGGATGTCATGTGATAATAACGGTAAAAAGAAATTTGGCTTGAATGCTTTGATGTTCTGTCACCAGGGAGAGATAAACCCTCACACAGTTATGAGACAGTCACCCAAGTGGAAGGTAAGGTCACTCAAAAGAATGATTGAAGTCCATCATTTGAAGCTATAAAGTAACTTTTTTGTTTTGATTTCCCTTTGTTGAATGCCGCTGCCGTCTTTTTCTCTCCCTCTCTCATCATGCTAAGTTCATTATGCGAGGCCCATCATCATTCTGGGTCCTGTGAAGGACAGGATAAATGATGACCTGTTGTCTGAGTTCCCTGATAAATTTGGATCTTGTGTCCCACGTAAGTAATTATGCTGTCAGTCACAGATCCGTTCTCTGTTTTTTATTTAATGTCACCTGCAGCCATTTTTGGGTAATGTCTGCATAATGCATCCCTCCCAGTGAAATAATTGCTTTAATTTTTAAGATTTAAAGTGGTGTGAGCGTATACGCTGTTTTTATTGTTTTGTTCTTCACTTGACAGACACCACACGGCCCAAGAGGGAATATGAGGTGGATGGGCGGGACTATCACTTTGTGTCGTCAAGGGAACAGATGGAGAAGGACATCCAGAGCCATCGGTTCATCGAGGCGGGCCAGTACAACAGTCACCTGTACGGCACCAGTGTCCAGAGTGTCCGTGAGGTGGCTGAGCAGGTGCGCAGCAACATGTTGTGTCAGGGGGAAAAAAATGAATGGCAATGATCTAATTTTTTAAAATGGGGTAATTACTTCCAAATCCATTTAAAATGTGAAAATTAACTTACTAACAGAAAAGATCAAGCGCAGGACTATTATTTAAATATGATGAACTTATAAGTGGTCGACTTTTTATTTCAGTAATTTTAGCTCTTTTATGAAAGCAATACGCTATTAGAGAACAGTTCAGGCAATTAGCTGCAACCTCATATTTAATTAATTTAATTAACTAGCCATTTGAAAAGTTGTTACTTAAACAGCAGTTTGTGTTTATTAATCCGTATCGTTTATTCCCTTCTCTGTGTGTGTGCACAAGTAGCAGGGGAAGCACTGCATCCTGGATGTGTCAGCCAATGCAGTGCGCAGACTACAAGCTGCTCAGCTTCATCCCATCGCCATCTTTGTCCGGCCCAAGTCACTGGAGAATGTCCTGTATGTACTGTCGAAGTTCTTTTTGCATTTAATACACTGTACATCATAGAAATATGTGCTACAATAGATGATTTTGTGCATGATGTGAACAGAGAGATCAACACTCGCCTGACAGAAGAGCAGGCCAGGAAAGGAATGGATCGAGCCCTCAAACTAGAACAAGACTTCCTAGAGTGTTTCTCAGGTAAGAGCAGAGCGCACGTGTCTATATGACGTGAACGCACAGAAATGACGTACACACAAGTGAACACACAGAGATGAGGATTTCTAAGTTACAAACTGGTATCCTGCACTGTCTACGCACCATTTATACTTACAAGTGGATTCGGGTTGTACATATTTTCCATTCACTGCAGGTGTTTGCGTTCACCAGTATTAAAACATGCCTCTGCCACAAAAGATGAACCTCACATTTCCATTTTGGTGGCCGAGCAAATGGGAAACTGAATGCCTCCTGGGAGGACTCTGGGCATTTTAACATTTAAGAGACACTTTTAGGGCGAATCGCAGCAGTTGACAGAATATAAATGTTATGTTTCCTCCCAAATCCACGGCTGTCTGCAATTTATAACAAACCATGAACAGATGCTTAATGTTACATTTTATCAGCCACTGAATAAATATGTGGGAGACTTTGTAGAAATACATACATAATAGAAATGTGCCTGTTGTTCATCACTGTAATTTTACACAATATTGACAACGTACGCAATGTAATCAAACCATGATGTACATTGATTATTCCTCACAATTGCAAACACATCTGATAAACGTCCATCCTCTCTCATTTTCTCTCCCCTCCTCTCCCCCATATGTTGTTTTCCTGCTTCCTACCGCCTCTCCTCTCTCTTCGCTTGCCAATATCTGTGCCCCCTTTTTTTCCCACTATTCCTCGTTGTTTTTTCTCCTTCCCTTGCACACCCTGTGTCCTACTGCAGCTGTCGTGGAAGGGGACAGCTTCGAAGAGGTCTATCACAAAGTAAAGACAGTGATTGAGGAGCAATCAGGGCCTTACATCTGGATCCCCACTCGGGAGAGGCTGTGATGCTGCACCCGCTCAACCACCCCTCCCTCCCTCACAGCCACCGACCAACACCACCCTTCACCCTCACAGCCAAGCCAGCCTCGCCTGCCTGTCCGTCCTCCAGCAAAGTCAGTGCTTAGGCAATCACAGAGAATGACACAGAGAGACAAATGCATACTAAGACAAACACAGGAAGTGACACAGCGAGGCAAAGAACAATACCAAAAAAGAGACTCTGAGACAGATATGAACACAGTGATGTGTAATTAGACTGAAACAGACTGAGAGAAAAGACTTAATCAGTATTCCACTTTAATGAGGCAGGACTGAGTACTGAGGCCCTGTTCACACTTGGCATTAAAATACATCTTGATCACAGGTGGACGGCTCTAAATACAGCTGCACATACAGCTGGGGACCCAAAGGTCCTAAACACAGTTTATGTAGTGATGCCAGACAACTTAGACAAAATTTTAATGTGTGTATAAGAGGTGAGGTACCTCAATCTTCATCCCTTGTCGTATGGCAGAGTGTAAATGTGTGTTTTCTCCATGTAGATGCCGTTTCCAAGCAGATAAAAGCATATGTGAAGTGAAATCCAATCAGAGGTGAGACAGATTCCAGATGCATTCTGATGCCAAGTGTGAACTGCCGTCCATCTCATCTGGATCTAGACAGTCTGGATATATCTGGACACAAGACATTAGGTCTGAGCAGGGCTTTAAAAGGGAGTAGAGGGTGACCCAGCAGGGATGGACCCTGAGGTAGTTTTAAGCCCGCCTCGCCCTCCCCGCCCCTCTCAAGTCTCACGCCCCCATTGAACGCCTCCACGCGCCTATGTCTGAGATGGAGGTGCCCAAAAAGACGTTGGCCCCTCTTTTTATATCACCTCCACGCTTTCTCTCCTCCTCCTCCTCCTCCTGTCAGCTCTGTCTTGTTTCAGGACAGAAAAGGGGGAAGACCGAGAACGGGGCGCCCAGATTCCCCATTGACCAGGAGTCTTTTCTCGGCAAAGAGAGTCCCTTTTCTTGTGAATCTCTTCTTGGTTCTGAGTGACACCTCAGCGACCAAGACTGACATTTGCTCAATCACCCATGTCGAATATTGCGAGGCATTATTTAAAGGCAGTTCAAATAATTATAATGAAGAAAAACTCATATGCTGAATTTGTGCATGCATCCTCAAAGACAATGGAGACAGGAGACAAAAACAATGGAAAAATCAGACTTAAAAAAAAAGAAAAGAAAAAATAATAATAAAAAGAAAGGCGAGTAAGTAGGGTGTGTTCTCCTTCTCCACCTCCTTATTGTGGAGGAGTTTTTAAGCATGTCTCATGAAGGAAGAAGAGAAGAGAGGTACGGTCATGAGATATGGTCATGAGAGGCTAGTCCTGAGCGCAGTAGATGCTCTGACATACAGTTTAGCCTCTGCTCTCTTATGCACACACACTCACGCGCACCCACACACAAACATACACTCTCACACCCATCCACCGAAACACACACACACATACACACACACATACACACACACACACACACACACACACACACACACACGTAGAGTTGTAACCTCAGCTGTAACCTAGCACACTCCTAGTACGGGGGGACTGGCTGTTCTGGCCTGCTTGTCAGAATCCAGGATGAATGTTATCTCTCTAGGCACAAACAGCAGAGCTGTTAGCTTCATCGCACCACAGCCAAACTCACCCACCACTCTTCCAAAAGAAACCCCTCAGCCGCAGACGTACACACTGTTTCCAGTGGCCGCAGTAAAAAGCCATGGCGCGGGTGTGTGTGTCTGTGTGTGTTTCGCGTGTGTGTGCGTGCGTCTCCATGTGTGCACACCTTTGTGCACATTCATGTGTGGAAACTCCTCTGTGTGGGAGGAATAGGTCTTCTTTTATTCTCTCTCTTCCACTTTTTCTCTGCTTCTTTCTCCCTCTTGTGTCCACACAATTTAAAGCTAAGTCATGTTTAACAAATAAATGGCCTATATATATAAATATAAATATATATATATATATACATATATATATATCTTTTTTATGACAATTTCTAACGGGACTAAGTCTGTAAAAATCAACATCTCCAAACAATATTCCATGGATTCCTTTGGGTAATATTGCAGTTTGGTTGTTGAATTTACTCACCTTCCCATTTTATTGTTGTCAGACAGAAATAACTGAAGCATTCAAGTCGATATAAAGCAGACCTCAGTAGAGCTTTGAACTGACACATTTGACGTGTTCTTGTATACGTTGAAAAACGAATTGAAACACATGTACAATGCAGCCGTGTGTGTCTGCGTGACTGTGTGCGAGTGCATACGTGTGTTTGCTGCTTGTGTGTGTGTGTGTGTGTGACAAGAAAGCGTGCATTACGTATGAAATATAAATGATACTATATGAGAATATCTATCCTTTATAACATCCACTGGTGGTTATAATGTATAATACATAAACAGGTGATGAGCGTATGTGTGTGTGCCAGAGAGAGAGAGAGAGAGAGTGAGACACGCACATGAAGATGTAGTGCAATACTGCTATGATGTTATGCAATGAAGATGGTTTTACGTGTGTCTAAGATTAAAACAGTATTTATAAAGTTTGCACTGACGGCATTATATATGCGACAGGTATCAGCAGGAAAAAGACGGATGAAAGCAAAAAGGACTCCAAGGTTTTATGAGCATGTGTTTTGTATTTACTTATAATTTGTTCTGAATTATAAGAGTGAAGGTGGAAGTATTGATTGAAGTGACCATTCATATTCTTTTTTTGCTCACTTGCTTCTCTCAGCTCAAGGAGGAACAGCTGAAGCTTGTGAATGACAAGTATCAATTTCTGTTTGATTTATTATTTATTTAGAACTGTCACTGGTTCCATCTCAAGTCTGTATATTTTTGTATTATTATTTTCTTTTTGTTTTCACATTGAGAGAGTTTTTGGGTCTTGGCCAGAAATGCTGTAAATATGATAGAGATGTTGGGAGTGCTGCGTGGCTTTAGATTTAGCCGTGCACACTGCTGAATTGATGCAAGTACAGAATCCATCAGAGCCACAGCCCAGTTTAACTGCTCCAACACAAGTAACAACATCTGCACACTTCGGGTGGGCAACACACACACACACACACACACACACACACACACACACACACATACACACACAAAAAAGATATCAGCACGACCACACACACACACATCCATTTACATTTACACAATGAGAGAAATCACAGAAACAACAACACATGACAACACATCCATGAATGGAATAATATGTTTTCAATTTCTTTATTTGAGGGTTCAATGTATTTCTTAATATCTCTCTCAGCCATCCGTATCATAGTGTGATATTCCTTATAAAATATATGAATTTTTACAGAAAAGACGGATTACAAAGTTACAACAAAGTCAACTGATGCAGAAAAATATATTTAACAATGACAATATCAAAGCAAAATAAAATGTTCCAGTTCAGTGAAGCGCTTGTTGTAAATTAGCTATAAAATAATAAAATGAATTTAAAAATGCTTTCTGAAAATGGACTCGGCAGCCTTGTTTTCGTTTGTGTGTGTGTGTGTGTGTGTGTGTGTGTGTGTTTATGATTTGATGCCTCGCAGTTCCACAGGTGACGACTGCAAAGAGAGCAACGGTACGGCCAGGGGAGGGCACTCATTCTCCATTTTCAGCTGCTTATACAAGCTCTCTCAGCTGCATTTGCACATCTACTTGCTCTGGCTCCTTTTTGGCCGGCCCGCTCCCCCCTACCTCCCTCTTTCTCATCAGGGGAACCATTTTCTCTTTAGAAAAAGCACACAACGAGGATCCTTGCCTTCGATCACATGTTATGCTATAGTGTGTGTTTATGAACACGTAGACATTCACACTGTGTTTACAACTGCCATGATCTTATATCAGTGTGCAGCTTGTAGCATATTTGTATCATCTGTGCAGCTTTTAAAGGCACAATCCCTGATTCAAATGTAAATGCAAGGTTAATCCAACTAACAAAACTTGAATCATAAAATGTGATTTGTCATCCAATTCCCTGACACCTAAATCTAATTTTGTCATGTTATCTGGTGCTATTTGGTTATGGTTTTCTCATATCAATATTATGTTTTAACCAGACCGATGTTACGACATGGGCTTTCATCTGTAGCCCAAGGACTCTGAAAGGTTTCTGAAATTACTTCAATTTTACAGAGTCATAGATTTACATATTTCTTCTTCAAAGTTCTATTTTAACATTACAAAGGCCACTGAGAAAATCCAACAAGCTGTTAACCTGTTAAATCAGGTGGGTCAGTCTTTACAAACTCCTGCTGTGAGCGTGAGTTTCTTCAAACCCTCAGAACTTAATTTAAAATTCGAGTGTAGATCCCATTTTTATCTAACACACCAAATTCGTCTGGCTGAATTTGGAATGAATGTGTATAAAATGAGGCACAAAGCATGTGGTCTTGGGTTTGAATATTTCACTCACTGTATACATCATATAGAATAGAATAATAACAATACATAAAATTATAATACACCAAATTAAAGAAAAGCACCTTAAAAAAAGATCAAAATTGAGTCTCACAGAATTGAGAAAGCCCTGGGGGGATAAAAGACTTCTCACATACATTATTTGTAGCCAGAGGCATCATGTAGCACCTACCAGAGTTTAGCTCCTTGAATCTGGAGATCAGAGCTTTCCTCCTCATCCTCTGTTCCCAAAGAGTCTCCAACTGGCCTTCTGAGTAGTTTATTGGCCACTCGATAACCCACATCCTCTTACTCCTTTATTTCCTGACACTGTCAATGACAACTGCGTAAACTACTTGTAAAATTTACTGGCTTACACCAAAACTATTACGTCTTTTGAGCAAATGACTATGTTGCATACATTTCCATGGTTTAAATTACTTGAAAATTGTGGGGTGAGATTATTTCCCCACCCTTGAAAATATATAAGGAGAGAAATGAGAAATCTGCTTGACTGAGGTAAAATATTTATCTAGTTGATTTCATTTTCTCAACCACTTATCCAGTTCAGGCTCCTAAAATTCAAAACATCAATCACCTGGTTGACCACAGCCTTTTCTTTGCTGTATTGCACCAGTTGAGAGTGATAGAAAGGATAAGACAGAGTGAGAGGGGAGGACATCCAATAAAGGTCGCAAACAGGATTTAACCCTGCAAACTGGTATGTACCTAAGGCCTTCCAGCCATCAGATTATCCCAAATCCACATGTTTCGGATATCCTCCTATCAGCCATGAACAGGTGCCCACACCATATACAGTAGCAGTCCATGTAATGCATTAGTCAGAAGCTGCTGAATGCACAGTTGGATCGCAGGCAAGACAGAAGCTGGATAGATGGATTAGTAGAAAAATCTGCGAAGTATTGCAGTTACTTATAATTAAAACCTGAAATGTCCTCCTAATTAAGTAAATGACTCACTGAGCAAACCCTCTCTTTAATCATGAAAGTGATTCATGTTTTGAAAAACTTAAGATCCTGAGATGTCACAGACTGAATACAGACAATCCATGCAACCACCCTGCTTTACTGCCAGGAAAGACAGTAGTACATTTTAACTCAAGAGGAATGAGAAATGAATGGAATAATTAAATCGAGGCAGTGATTAGAATCTAATTTCACTCCAAACATGAAGAAATGAGGAAGGTGGCGGTGTGAAATTAGTGAGATAAGTGTCAAACAGTTCGATCTCACAACTCTTAGCAGGATCAAGATGATGTCATTACACGTTGTGAGTGTGGCCCTATTACTGTATCACCGGCAATTACTTGCAGCCTGTTTCACAATAGGCTGATAATAGAGTAATACATCTTTGTGCCTTGCTGCTGGGGTCCAGACAAGACCGGATTTGGATGAAATAACAGCTGACGTGTGTGTCATGTGAGTGTTGGAAAAAAAAACTCAACTGAGCATTATATCAAAGATTTCAAAGCAACATCACTTCTGTACAGGAAACCGGTGACGCATTTCAGTACAACCCAAGCTATCACACAACTCAAAGGCAATATTATCAGCGGACCTGAAGGCACATCAGCCATCCCTAAGTTTTTACTTTCTTCATTCTGACTTGCAGTACACATCCCAGACTTCAAGATGATCACGTTAAGTGCTTTCAGTAAATAGGCCCATATACTTGTCACATTTTACAAAATGTCTATATTGTCTGTGCAGATTTAATTCTTTATTTCAAGGCAAATCTCTTAGCTCTAGGATGGTTATGTGCGTATAGAAAACATGTTTTTATGCCCTGCCAAATCTAGGGGTTCCAAAAACTGCAACTGAAACTGTTAGTCATAGACTCCAACAAGACATTTCAATCAGTCTACCAAACATTTTGGCTGCACACAGGAGGCCTGACATCATCATTTGTTACCTTTAACATGACACCAACACCAACATGACAGCTACAGCCTGGAGTAGAGGATCAAACACTGATCCTGTCCATGTTCATATTGTATTATTCATTTCAGCCTGCTATGTCTTTTACTCACCCATTCTTTGTCCCCTCTTTTCCCTCCTCCACCCGTGAGGCCCCAGCTGGCACCCATCAAACTGTTTGTGCAGGATAACTTTTGTTTATGTCTTGCGCTCTGTTAGTAAAGCTGGATGATGTCACTTTTTCCTCTTTATCTGTATGTATCTCACTGACTGCATGAAGATCGGCTGATTCATCCTCAGATTGGTGCACGGCAGGGTGTGGTGCAGGGTTCTGCTGTTAAGACGCTGCTTTATGCTGTTTGAAAAGAGCTACCTTCTTAAGTTTGTAGACCAAGATAATACAGACCCCTGCGGTGTCGTGCCAGAGCTGTCAGATTGATGTTGGATTAAATGTAATGGCTTCTTCTGCCTTTTTCTGACTCTCAAAGGCTTACTATGATTAACTGGCAAAAAACACCAAACTGTAGCCCACCCTGCTACAGAAGATATTTGTATACTGAAATTATGCGGGAATGAAATGAAAAGGATTGTGAGAAGTGTTTTTGACATATTGACTTCTGTTTAAAAATGTCACCCCTATGCCCATGCTGCTAATTAAAACAGGTCATGTTGGCTTCAAAGGGATGTTACCTTCTGCAGTTAATATTTAACAGCCTGGAAATTAATTGAAAATGACAAATGACATCAATTTTGGTTTTGCACAGTTTTGCCAACCAGGAAAAATGACAGCCATTTTAACACGCAGCCGACTGGTGTCATTTTATAAGCTGCATCTGCAAGGGCAGAGCTTAGCCCATGAAGGCTTATAATGTCACCCGGGCCAAATTCACACTTTCATTTTGTAGTAGCAATGATGACATATGGTCCTAAAATTAAGATGATAGCGTGCAGGAATATGCCAACGCTTTGGCTAATACACCTATGTGCCTACTGAAATAATAATAGATGTATCTTAAAATACCGAATACACATTTAAGGAAGAGCAAACTGTGCTGACCAAGATAACTGCAAACATGCAGACTTTGGAGGACATTAAAGTGAGTGCTTCTCTCACTGTTTCTCTGGGAAAGTGACAGCTTTTGAAGTTAAAATGCCTATCTGGTGATTCCTTGATGAGTTAAGAAAGAAGCTGCTGCATTGTTCAACAAGAAGCTTCGCAAAGAGAATGCTACTATGTATTTTTTACCAGTTGTGGTGTGCAAGTAGTATATTGTTAAATGTTTTTTATGCTAGCTTTGATGCAATATGGAAAAATACATGGGTAAACACTAAAGCAACCAGGGACAACTTTATATACACAAGTATATGTATGTGCAGGCTATGTGAGGAGAAACAAGAGTCTACAACCATAGCAGCTGTGTGACAGGCATAGTGTAGCTAAATGCTGATATTATCATGACAATGCTAACATGTTCATATTCACCAGGTGTAATTTTTACTGAATTCACCATCCAGTTTAGTGTGTTAGTATGCTAACATTTGCTAATTAGCACTACATGCAAGGTATGGCCAAGGCTAATGGGAATGTCATTGGTTTTGCAGGTATTTTATTTGGTTAAAATATTGGACAAATTTAAATTTTGCATCCCCAGAGCCACACCATGGCTCTGCATGCCATCAACTAGGTCTCAGCAGCTTTAACATTTTTTTCAATCCAAGTGTTTGGTCTTCTCTGCTTAATGCAACTCCTTCTTCTTCTTCTGGTAGGAAAAAAACCCCAAAGTAGCCAAACCAAATCTCACAAAGTTGTGCCTTCTTACAGGCTTTCGAGGATGTGTAACAATCAGTAAACTGGGATACATTTAGATGTCTGATAACACAGCCTCTGCCAGAAGAAGGAAAGTGTACACAAAAAGCTGGCAAATAACCATGTTTTTTCCCATTGGGAGTTCACTTGGATCCCAAAGCTCCTCTGCCTTACATTTGAAAGATTCCACATATTATAAACTCAGTGGGAAGAAGCAAAATTGAACCTCCTGAGGAAATTTCTCAGTCTCGTTTGTTTCACAATTATTTCCTGTTGAAGCTCCCACTGCAGCTTGCTATTGCTGGAAGTGGGAGCAAAGCTGATAAAGAAGAATTTCATGCACGGCATACAATAAATGTGACAGCTTTGGTGAGTTGAATGCCCATAAGCATCATCCTTATGCATGCTGTTTTGAGTTTCTATCCACTTATATAATACGTTAAGATATGAACAAAAGAACAGACAAGAAAGAAGAAAAGACAGTTGTTACAGAAGAGTGCAACAGGCATGGTTACAGAGTTGGGATGAGTCGTAGACTTTTCTTATTGACTTTACATATCATCATTTGTGGCTATACAATGTTTGCAGTGCAGTTGAGGACACAAATACGATAGGAAAACCAAAGCAGCACAGATAAACAATGACAAATCCTAGCTGTGCTGTTTCTATCATTTGATCCCACTCATCAAAGTCTGTAACTTTTCAGAATCCTTCTCTCGGGATTTGTTTATTACTGGGATCTGTATTATTTTGGGAGATACAGCATTGCACCATGTAGGGCTTGTATTATGTTGAATAACTTTGAATCAAGCTAGTGGTAACATCAATAGGATGGATGAAATGAATGTAATAAGAATTTCACCCATTATAGACATTAGAAAAAATCTTAATAACACAAGTTGAACCCAGAAAACAAGATACACTGGTCTTGCCTCGCCAAAATTAAACATTGGTCCGGCCTTGTTAGTAAGCTTGAATTGCTAATGTCTTATTTACATTTTGTCATTTAGACTTAAAATTTGCATTTTCTCTTATTTATGCTGCTGTCTTTCCCAGATCTTCTTCAAAAAGTGATTCCATTCAGTTCCCCTTGACGAAGACACCCATTAATTAAATAAGAAAACAGGCTATGCCGCAATACTGATGTAATGAATCGGTAATGTTATGGCTCTCATTGAATTATGCTGTATTCATATGGCTAGTTAAAAATAAGCACATTTGAGAGAGAGATGTCATGAAACAGACAAGTTTCAAAATTGTCAGTGAGGTGGCACAAATGCATGATGGCTAATTTGTAACGCTAACAGGGTTCAATTATGCAACATCCATATTATTTCATCAGGCTGCAAGAAAACAGATGTCTGCCAAGACAGTCTTATCTGCCAAAAGCAATATGGCAGAAGGGTTGCATCATGAGTCAGGTGTTGTACTAGTTGGTCTATCTGCATTTAACAGACTCCAGCTTTGTTGACCTTAGCTTGAGACCATTTAAATCCCCTGGGTCAGAAGTTATCAGCCCTGCTGAAGTGTCCTTGAAGGCCTGTATATACTTCATGGGTGCTTCTCTGCAGCTATTAATAGATGAATCCTCAAATTACATGTTTCTAATAAAGATGTATTTTGGGTACACAATCAGGTTGTTTGCCCCACCAATTAAATCGGGCCAACTCATGGGGACTGCACTGATAGTACTTGTAGATAGGACGGACTTAATTGTTGTTTTGAAGTCAAGACAGTCAGAAACAGCCTAGATAATACCGGAAGTTGTGAGAATTCGTTGTCAAAATAAAATCATAAGTCTTTCCTTTGCTTACTGTTTTTAACCTTACCATGCTTCATGTGAAAAGGAATGAGAGAGGTACATTTGAACTAAACACGATGAGATAATAATAAGAACTATTGATAAGATCTATTGTCAGTGAAAATTGGCTCAGTGAATGGGAACTGTACTTAGGTTTACTGTTGGAAGTGATAAGGAAGAGAACCTAAGGTAGAGACCGATGTTATCAGAAAACAGGTTGAAGGATAAGTAACCTTCCTACAGTGCTATATATTAACTGTGTGTATGAAGGATTTCAGAAGCAGAGACAGATGTGTTCCAATGGAGCTTGTGTGAAAAGATACCATGGACAAAAATGAGCAATGGGCTGAAAAGGATCTCAAGACAGCATGTGTCCTTCCAAGCTGTCTTGTTTGGCTGGCACAGGCATTTTCATATTATGTATTATGTAGACTGACTGATTGATTGATTTTATTTATGGATATAGAAGACAATGAATCCAAGGGATAACATGTGAATGTATGGAACAATTTACAGCATGGATGGTGTATATACCTCTATTTTTATTTATATTGCTCCTTGTTGAATGGTAGATGCTTGTATTGTATAAAGTATTCAAGTTTTGTTGTTACTTCCCTCATCTATAATATAAATCAATTTTTGTACCTTGTTTTACACAGTATTGCTGCAATAATAAAGTCATCTTATCTTTGCTAATTTTAAGTCCCCTTCCACTCAAAAATATGCTTTTCTTCTTGTTCCTACAGTTGGATGTTTGAGCTTCACTGTGCAGAATGATGTATATGCAGAGTTTGTTTTCACATTCATCTGCTGAAGTTTCTCTGTGCTCATGGAAAATCCAATTTTAAGGTATGGGCCTCCGAGCATGATTTGTGACATCACAAATAGTTTGGAAGCCAATTCTGGTCCAATATTCAACTTAGACAAGACAATGTGGAAACTTGAAGCCTCCAGTGCACAAAGACTGAGAATGGACTTTTCAGGGAAATCTGAGACATTGTGACCAGCAGGAAAACTTCTGACATGAAACACATTTGCACATTTGTAGATTCTTAAATTTTAAATGAGGGAGAAGGAGGAGATGTCATTTTAAGGATTTTAACGAGATAACTGAACTTTTTTGTGTGAAAACCATATCAGACACAAACTATTATTCAAGTGTGTATAGCCTATATAATCAAAGGGGTAACTTAAAGCTGGAGTACATGACTTTTGTCTCCATTTTCTGACACTGAGAGTAATAACAAAAACACTGTCAGCACATGCTTATGTCATAGGCTTCGCCGTAGCCTACTCTGTCGCTAGTGTTGCTTTAAAACGGTGGATAGATTGTTTTGAACGTCACGCAACCACCGCGAAATGACTCGTTTCACTAATAGAATTTGACCAATACGGTCCGATAACATTTGGAAAGTCTAAAAGAGCCGCATGATGAAATTACTTTATCCTCATGCAAGTTATCAAAGGGATAAACGGAAATGAGCCGCTCAGCCGGCAGAAGTCTCTGGTGCGCACGTTCTGCCCATAAAACATTGGCAGTATGCATTCATCTGGCCAGTGCGGGAAAGTCGCCACTGACACCAGTTTTAAAACCTATTTATACTGTGAAATTCAGAGAGATTTATCTGGCGGTGATAGACTTAATCAGCATAGTGTGACCTAGTTTTACAAGGGCTTCAATGTAACGGACGTTCATTTATATGAAAAAGTTCCGCACTGCAGGTTTAATGTCCTGAATTTAGGGTATTTACTACTTCCTAAACATTTGGTGATACGGGTTTTTATCTTGAAGGCAATCTCCGGAAATCCTGTATCTTATCGCGTGCTATTGACTCTGCTGTTATGGAAACGAGAGTGGGCGGAGCTTGTTCTTGCCATTCGACTCCGGGTTTGCTGCGGTGATGAAGTCCTCGGTGACCAGCGCAGCGTAGTCAGCTCTACGAGACACTACAGCACACAGCTTTTAATACCCGCTGTGTTTTCACTCTGCTGACTTACCCGGAGAACTAACTAGACATTTTCCCCTCAGTTTCAGTCTCATTTCCCCCGTAAAAACAGGCCAGGCTAGACCTGTCGCGCAGTATCCCCATCACCACCTTTCGTGGATTTTTTCTTCTTCTTCTCCCCAGCACCCAAATAGTCTGGTGCATGGAGGGGAGAAAGGGGGCAAAACAAAAATACACTCTGACGGATTGTTAGCCGAACATGACGAGAAGATGTGGAGGAAGGTATGAACTGGCTGATAATGAGGATTATCTGTGTAACTAACAGACATGCAGTGAGGTGCCTTGGTTGCGGATTCAGCCTTCTCCAGTCATCGAGGTGAGGCGGAGATTTTGGGAGAAGTCGTGTGGAGCACAAAGAGCTGATTTTAAAGCCGATGATACAACAAGTTTGAACTATGTGCTGACAGAGGACTGGAGGTGGGAGAGGAGTTGCAGCATTGTGGTTGGTTTCTGGCTGTTTTCTGTGTAGACTTTCACCACAACACAAAGTTAGACAATCCGGTAGAAGTTCCCAGTCTGTACCTTCAGTCCTAACACTTGTTATTGAATGTGCTGTGTCTGGCCAGCGCCTTCTATTCACAATTGACTGCTTGTGCTTTTATTTTTATTAGATAACCGCACTTAGCCTAAGTGTATATTTCCACTACAACGTTTTGACCACAGAGTGAGGCTCTCTGTACTGAAGTCCACTTTAAATGCGGACTGGTTTGCGGTCAGTGAGTGCACAGCCGAGCCGCCGGTGCCACTTGATTTTTAATTCAAGGCAAGACAGAAGTCGGTTCATTTTTTACCATTTTCTGACAACATTATGGAGCTGACATACAGGAGCGTTGTCCTGCTGGGGTGCATCTTCCTGGATTGGGCTCTCCTGGCTTCTGCAGAGGAAGGTGAGTCTGTGAAGAGTTTTCCTTCAAATGCTGCCCAGATCTTTATTTATATGTGTGTGTGTGTGTGTGTGTGTGTGTGCGTGCGTGTGTGGTTTCCGGGGCTCAATTAGAGGTCCAATCTGTATTACATCCTGTCTTTTACCTGAGGGGAGTGCAGTAAAACCACATGAAATGTTTATAAGGATGCTATGCAAACACCTCACAAAAACTTTAAATCTGAGGGGAATAATCATAGAAATATCATAGAGGGATGTGATTGCAATCTCACTAATTAGAAGTACTGTATGTTACAGGCATACAATAGGAAAGGTCTCTGTGGAAATGTGCTTTAAAAAATGTGACTTTTCTTCCCTTTACCTCTGGCACTAGACTGCTGGGTTTATCTTGAAAGAGTTTTTTTTTTCACAAGGTTGCCAAAGAAGTAACAAAATCATCAGTTTTCCTCCTCTTGATATCTTCAGGAAGGCCTTTTCTAAGACCTGCACACTTGACGTGTTCAGTTTCAAGTCAGCAAAAGGGTTCCAAGGCAGCTTCCTGAGGGAACACTAACCAGTTTACCTTAAAGTCAATACTAAAACATTCAGTGAATTGTGGCTGATACAGAGCTGATGTACTTTCTGCAAAATGACATCTACATGAGGTATTTTTTTGATTTTAGATTACGTTTAGTTTGTGGAAAAAGCTTTGCAGCAAATATATAATCTGGATCATAATTTACATTGGTTTCTGGGAGCAGACGTGACATTAACGGGCAAATTATCCAGAAATCATCAAATAAGACCTCCTCAAATGATCTGGCATAATGAAAGAAAATGATGGTTTCAAATTATAGCTCGGCATCATCTGCATAACAACACGGCCTGTGTCTGGATAATTTACAGGAGTGGGAGACGGAGTCTCTTGGTGTTTATTTAGCTTTTAATCTCCTGCCACGTCTCTGTCTTTTTTGTGACATTAATAGGAGCATTTCAGTGCTGCAGAGTGAACTGAAAGCTGATTTGAATTTGTCGAGAATGCTGCTGAGACAACTTTTGGTAAAAAACCTTTGATAGAAAATGGTCTTTGGAAATAATGGGCCTGTGTTTACTGAGGATCAAAGGATCACAACTGGGTTTCTGCAGGAGCTGTTGAACTGCAGGGATTTTAAAAATACCTTGTTGCTCTTTAGGCTGCATGCTGTTGTGCTCCTGGGAGGACTGCTCTTTATTCTACATCAGGCTTTTCTGCTTGATACTGTGTATAAACTTACACACAAGATGATGTGGCTTCATCGCTTGGCTTCATGATTTCTAGATGTAGATGATTTTTACCCTCACAAGTCAGATTGACAAAATGAAGAATATATGACCAAATCCGACTCTATTGTCGTCTGTCATAAAAGAAAACGTTGAGACAACAGCCAGTTCTCTGACTAATTCCCAGTGTTTACTGCTGCATTAGGTGGGTACTCTGCAGCTATGAAAACAATGAGCGCTTAAACAATAAAACATTTCCCAAGTTTGTTCATTCCAATCAGTACTGGTTGTAAACAAGAACGCCACGAACATGCATGACTTCACATATTCTTTGGCAGGAACACAAATCTGTCAGCTGCCTCTGGTTTGAGGCTGGTTGCTTTGTATCCGCTGGTATTAAATGCCCTTTCTTAGAGGGGAAGGCACTTATGACTTCTGCTATGAACTGTAGAAACACATGGATGAAGCGTATGTGGCGTCACCCATGGTGTGAGGGTGCTTGGATTGGCCGATTGCGAATATACAAACATTCAAGAAATGTTAAATTACCACAGATACCGAGAGTTTGAATTCTTCCAGGAAAAATGTTGTTGACTTTGCATTGCAAAAGAGAAGTCTGGGATTTTCCCAGACACTTAATTTTGGTCAGAGTTTTTTTTTTTGAGAGGCAGGGATCAGGCCATTAGAAGAACTGTAGCTTATTCTGCAGCTGGAGCTACAGGTTTCCACAGCTGGACTAAACTAATCTCACAGAGTTTTAGTCTTTTTCTGTGGCACGTAGGAGACGCTGAGCCTCAAATCTACGTGGGAGGCGATGTCAAGCTGGTTTTTGGTGGCAGAATTTTTAAACATGCCCCTTTAGAAACTCAAGATTTGTCTGTGTTGACTTGGCTCGGTCCCCCCCCCTTCCCCCTCCCCCTCCCCCCACCCCTCGCTGATGTTTACAAGGTGCCGGTTCCAAACAGGTGCAGCACAGGCACGGTGCGGAAGATGGGGATGTAGACGGGAGCTGAGGGGGTTGTGGCGCTTTGTCGACCGACTTCAGAGCATCTGTGTCTTGCCAAGTGTGAACAAGATGTCTGGTTTTCATGTCTTGGGTAATGGCCCGCTCCTTTGCCAGCACACTCTGGATCATCCTCTACCTTGTTCTCCACGTAGTAGGGAATTCTGTAATGAACTGATGGGAGGGCAGATGAAGCTCACTGCTGCCAAATCTCTCCTCCTTTTCCAACTAAAGGATAAATGACTCACTTACACACACCACTAGCTCGTTCACTGCGTGGATCTCTCTTCCTTCTGTCTCCGAGAAGATTAAAACAAAGACCCCTTGATCAGATAATTACTTTGGCTAGAAATTAATAACAAGCTTTGGCTGGAAATTAGTAACGAGGACGCAGACACAGACAGAAAAACAACCACGCTGTCTCTGCCTCACCTTGCACATAAAAAATGCATCCTGCATAAAAGTATAATCAAGGCCTTAAACTGAAAAGACTTTTTAAGCAGTCTTAACAATTCTCGCTAATATAGACCTACTATGATTTAAAAAATATATGTCTTTAGAAATTCAAGCTATAAATGTTTCTTATCCTCCCACATTCAGACTCAACCTATAAAATATCCATTATGTTTTTCTCCCGGCACCCCCTTTTTTTTATGCCTCGCACACATACAATTTCTCTCAAGATGCAGCCAGTCACAAAAGCACCGCAGTCTCCTCCAACGGTTCAGATCCAGAGCTTTAATAATATCAGCGCTTTTTTGTCAGAAGTGATGCAAACGTGTCGCCACTCATCTAGACAAATAAGACAATTTCTCACCCCTGCGGATGATAAAGTTGTTCTGTTCTGTCTAGTTTTATGTGCTTGAAGTTGTTTTGACCCGTGTGGTCATCTGAGGAGTAACAGATTTGTGTAGAGGAAATGTTAATCTCAGTGAAATGCACCATAAGGCTCTCGTTCCATTCGTACATGCGGCTTGACTGTAGCTCAGCTGCGGCAGAGGAATGGGAGTCGGCGTGTGATTGTCTCTTGAACATTGCTGTCAAGTTATTTTCTCTTCAGCAAAATTGTTTGCTCTTGGCAGTGAGGCTCGTACTTAGTGCTCATAGTTTATAACAGCTTCATAAATCCATCTTTCTTTGCACTGGCGATGGGGGGTGTATCTTCTGCAATACGGTATGTTACTGCAGCTGTTACCTCCGTCTAAGTCATTTTTTCACATAGTTTATGACAAGAGAGTGCGGCTGCCGGTGTAATTTGTTTAGAAGGGGGGCCTGTCTCGTTGTTAGGGTGAAAAACCTGGATAGCACTTTTTTAGCTTGAGATGATGGAAGAAAGGGTTGAAGTGTCATCTTTGTCTGTTAGAAACTTTAAACACAGCAGCACTGTTTTGTTCCATATCACACTCTCACAAAACCAAAGTGATCCTTACACAGAGGAGGAGGTGACATTAACATCTTTTGATTGGCACTTGAAATGATTCACGTGCAGCCTGCGTTCTGGATAAGGAGCTCTTACAGGAAAAAAAGTATGTGAGATAAAGTGGGAGATAACTTAGTAATAAATTACAGTTTTCATGATGTGGTTAATAATTTAAAATGTATCGCAAAAAAAAAAAAAAAAAAGATATTAGAGCTGTAATGATTAGTCAATTAATAGATCATGGAGTCGTTTCTGTAATTTTCAAAGTAAAATGTCAAATATTTGATGGTTCCAGCTTCTAAAATGTGAAGATTTGCTGTATTTCCTTTTCATATATGACATTTAAAGGGCCGGTATGTAGGATTTAGTGGCATCTAGCAGTGATGTTGCAGATTTCAACCAACTGAATACTCCTCCCCTCCCAAGCATGTAGAAGAACCTACGGAGGAACTTGAAACTCGAAAGACCCTCTCTAGAGCCAGTGTTTAACTTTGTCTATTCTGGGCTACTGTAGAAACATGGTGGTGCAAGAAAATTTAAGACATCACCAAGGACCCTGGACCTTGAAAAAAATTGTGAATGCCATTTTTAAACTATTTTTTAAAACTTCTCATAAGACTTATCGAGAAAATGAACAGCGGTTTAATCAATAAGAAAAATAATTGTTAGTTAAAGCGCTATTTAATATAACAGGAAAAAAAAAAAAAAAATATATATATATATATATATACATATATAGCCTTAAACAAATACAGCAACACTCACCAGTTGCTCATATCCAGTCAGATAAATGACGTGTAACAGGCTTATTTAAATGGAATTAAACAAAAGTCATTAATGTAATCTGCTTATAGTAGACTGCTTTTAGGTGAAAGGCATTGACATTAACCTCGTGAAAACAATCAAAAAAGGGAGGCATTCTTGCCTTTTGTATACAATATGATGAATAGCATAATGCCTCACAATCTAAACTTAAACTCACTTAGTGTCGCAAATCAGTAAATGCAGGAAGGATGGTTTTTTTTTTTTATCCAAGAGGCCTTACTTGAGCCTCAATCCCTTCTTTCACAGACATGTAGCCTTTTCTTTTGCTACTCTTTCCACGTCCTCTGTCTCCTTGATGTTTGACTGGTGCTATGCTGTTTTCTCTTGCTGACTGTCTCCCCTGCCGTGGAAATGTGGATCGTTTCCCAGAAATCCTTTTAAACGGAACTGATTTTTATAAGAAAGGGATTTGCATTTAAAGCAACCTCCCCCCTCTCTGAAAGCCTGTAGCCCATCATCCTCAGTACCTCAATCCGATGATTAGCTTCCTCAAGAGTTAAATAGGCATCCGAGTGCCACAAGTACTCTCAGTCCATGTCTCTCTCCCTCTCTCCCGTTTCCCCTCTACGAAAAAAAAGGATGCATATGGCAGCCGGGAATTGCAGGTGGATGATAGTTTAGCTCGGTGAGAGGATACACCCCCAGCCCATACATCCATGTCAGGCATTCACTTTCGAGAGCCAGTCTGTCCTCCACCCACACGCTGCTCTCTGAGAGTGGGACACAATGGGGACAGGCTGCAGCAGAGAGGGAATGAGGCCACAGCCTATCAGCCATAAGCACCAAGGAGAATGGCACTTTTAGAGGGATGGGGGTTCTCTTTGAAGTGAGTCAAGGAGAGATGGGAAGACCGGCATGAGTCAACGAAATAGAAAGAGCAAGTGCAGTGAGGGCAAGGAGTATGTGCACATCTGCACGCCGCATAATGAGCAAAGTATGTATATTGCCTATTTGCATTTTGTAATCACGCACACCTGGGGGCCAGATATGTGAGATATATATGTGATGGGCTGAATATGTGATTATAGCAAAGAGATTAAAAAGGCCTTTAATTAGAAGACAGCTAAGAAGGAGCTGTTTATCTCATGTCCATCTTTCTCATTTATCTTCATCATAGCTGTAATTTGATGTATACTGAGCATTGTACCGGAGACATCCTTTTGTGAGGCGCCTCTACATGCCATTGTTGTGCTATGTCGTCTGATGTTTTCGCCATTGCATTCAAAAATAGAATTGAATGTTGAGTGAGGGGGGGTGTGGGGGGGGTGGGGGGGACACTAGGCTGGTGAGACGTCTGAGGCAGGATGTGCAAGAATTGATTAAAAAAAGCAACCTTGATGTAAAAAAAAAAACGTTTCTGAAGCGTGCACCATCAGTAGACTTGATTCGATTTGAGTCTGGGATATTTTCCACCCTGCGTCACAGGTTGACCTACATCTCGTGTTTGATATGCTCGTTTTTAAAGGTAAAATGCAATTGGCTCGGTTCGACATCAAGCTAAAGAACATGTGCATGTTTGCCTTCCACCTTCATGAATGCACACTGTGTCAGTATGTCTCCCAGGGCCTGCTTTCATATACCACACTGAACCGAGTGGGCTCTGCTATATACGGCATAACAGAGACATTCCTGTGCGCTAGCTGCCCTCCTACAGCTTGCACACAGCTAAGAGCTTTAAGAGGGAGTCATGCTCCAAAAAGGAGTGGGTCAGTTCAGTTGAAGAAGCATTAAACACCTTTTTTTGGCAGCTTGATACCTCCTTTTTTTAAGGGTAGCTGCGCAAAAAATTCACTTTAAGCCTTCGCTCATGTTCTTATATATCACCACTGCTTCAATGATAACTGATCTCCTCCCAATCCTATCCAGTCATTAGGAAGATTCTCTGTACTATTAAACTCGGTCCGTTTTTCTAAGATTGGACAAAAGTGTGGTTTTTGAAATTCAAACAGTTTGTAAACTACTGAATTCACCCCCTGCGGAAGACATAATATGGCTGGCTGAGGAAGGAAAAATGATGCTCTTTGTACTCTAACAAATGGCTTCACATCCAAAGAAGAGTCTATCTTTATCCCAGATATCGGTCACCGCCACACAAACTCCCAGTCGCCGGCTTGTTGGAGCAACGCATAGACATGATGAAGAGAGCTAGCTCTCAGCGTGTCTGTTGTTGTTTGAATATGAAAAAGCGTGACGTGTCGGAATAAAAGGGAGGATTCTCACAGAGAGTCTGTTCTCTTGTATCTCTACTTAGATGTGTCAATCCTTAGATGGTTTATTTAACTGGAGTCTGTACTGTTAGCTTCAAGCTGTCCACCTCCCACAGCAGATTAGTCACTGGAAGCTGTGTGTGTGTGTGTGTGTGTGTGTGTGCGTGTGTGTGTGTGTGCGTGTGTGTGTGTGTGTGTGTGTGTGTGTGTGTGTGTGTGTGTGCGTGTGTGTGCGTGCGTGTGTGTGTGTGTGTGTGTGTGTGTGTGTGCGTTTTCTTCAGCAAGATTTTTTTTTTCTTTCTCCCAAAATTAATTTTACATTCTGCTTTATTAAAAGCTTTGATAAAAACTCTGTTTTAAGTACAGAAATAGACATTTTTGGGGCTCATGCAGTTTGGTAGATGCATCACTGCAGCAGATGGAGCTATGTGGGTCCTTCATCAAGCCAGATTTGAAATAGATAGGTCCCTTGTTATATATTATTTTATAAAAGTTCATATTTCCAGGTTTTTTTTCTCAAATGGGAGTTCATTTTGCTATAGAGGATAATATGTCATTGCTGTAGGTGAACGCTTGGAGTGCTTTGTGTTCATGATTGAATGACATAAACATGCTAATAATTGATTTCTAGTTCTGTAAGTGTAACTATCTGGTCTAATTATCGGAAGACACAGCAAATACGGGGGTAGCAGAGTCTCCTGCTGGTTAGGAAGATCATCCCAGATTTCAGCACTGCATGACTCCAAAGTGTCCAACCTGCAGGGGTGCCAGTCTATAACTGACCCTGACCTCAGGACTCCCCATGGACAGAGAGGAAGACAAGAGGATAAATATCTTCTTGAGAGATTGAGAAAGTGTTTGAAAACAAGCACATAGCCTGCACTTCATGGTGCTTTCACAGTGATGACATAAATCTTCCCACCAGACGATCAGCTGCCTTCAAGCTGTCTATGAAGATATTAGCAACTTTAGGCTAGTTGGTTTGGAGAGAGCACAAACCACACTGTGATGATGTGTGATAGCTCCCAGGTATAAACAGCAAAGAGTCTGTTTAAAGTTGTCAGACCTGAATTTGGTTCATTAGGATCTTGGTGCCTTGTAGACAGTGTTGTGGTAAAAACACTGATGTATTGACAATAAATTAAAAGATGAGCTTTTCATTTTTCTATTATATAATAACATTTTGTCTCCACATTTGTTACGTTTGTCTGTTTGCAGTCAAGCATGAAAACATGGTGCTTTCTTCTGCCAACCCTGATCTCTGGATTTAGACTGCCTGCTCTAATGCTGACTGGCACATCACCTAGACGATGAATCAATGCGCAGTGTCATTTCCCCAATATAAACACTTTATCAAGTAGATGAATATGGCTTTGAGTCTTGTTAAGCTCGGTTTCTCTTTTACTCCGCAGTTGTACGAGCTGTCACCTTTGACAGCATCTAACAAAGTGAAACCTTTTTACCAAAAGCGTATCTGTAAAGACCGTCATCACAGAAATGGTCTTTTAAAAGACCAAAGTGCTTAAATGTACTGTGCAGCACACATCTGTTTACTAAAGCACTTGCCTTTCAACCCTGAAGCATCAAGGTCTTTGAAAAGAACATTTTTTAAGCTGAGAAGAGGTTACAGCATGAGTTTTAAAGATTAAAAGATGTGTCATTCTCACGAGAACAAGGCGTTTCTTGTCTCTCAACAACTGCATATGTTTTTTGTTAGGTTGTTTTTTTTTTTTGCCAATTAAATGAAAGAAAGTAATCTTCTGGTAATGTTTCCTTAATTCAGTGAGGCGCCAGCAGTATCACTTGTATATAATGATTAATAAAAATGTGCCGGCTACACTAATCAATACAAGTGACCCACATTTTAAAGAACTTTCCTCCTTCTATCTACAGCAGCAGGCAGGGTTTTGTATAAGGCATTAAATTAAATACTGAAAATGTTGAATATTGGTATACAAACTTTGTATATTTATTAAATGTAGCTTAGCTAGCTTAGTTTAGCTAACAATTAAAGGCAAAAATGCCAGAAATGCTTTAAGAAAAAGTAAATAAATACCTTGATTGTCAATATAAAAGTCCTTCCTGCACATGTCACTTTCACATAGCAGCTTAACGTTGTTTTTGACGTAATGTGATTGTTGTCACATAACCACCAATATTGTTTAAATCTTATGTTTAAATCCTGTTTTGCTAGAAACGCATTGTAATTGGTTCACACACAAAAGGAGCATTGTACATCAGACAGTCCTGCTTTCTGCCGTTGACAACAACACGCAGTCAATTTAACAGTAGAGGTAGAAGCATGTGGCTTTTGATAATTGTCATCCAAGATTACAATTGGAGGTAAAAGAAATATTGGAAGAGCAGGGAAGGTAGACAGTAATTATAAACAAGAACAAAGGAAAGATACACAAAGAAGAATCTCAGTGGAGAGTTTGGTTTAAAAGGGAAAAAATGTGGAGCTTCAAGACAAAATTAGTCTCCAGGTTACAGTAGAAATGAAAAATCTGATTGTCTGCCCCCAAAAATCTATAGATCAAACACCAATGGTTTGTCTATTTTCTAATTTGGGTGTCATCCCAAGTGTTGCCTCTTTTTTTTTTCACTGCACATTATTCTTTATTTAAAAAGTGGCATGGCTTGAGGAAATGCAGAGGGCTTTGAAAAGTGCAGCACACCCTCCCAAAATATAATGATTTTTTAAAAAAAGGGGGCTTTTTAACATTTCCTTTGTAATTCATTCTTCCTCGTATATGATTCTGTATCAGGAAGCCACCAGGGAGTTGGTTTAGCCTGCAACAATGTTCTCAAGAAGCCTCTCAGTTTTTCACAGAGTTGGGTTATTTTTGAAGAGGGCTTGAGAAAGTGGTGCCCATAATTGGAAATAGCAGGAGGTGAATTCACTGAGTAGCAGATCAATATTCCAAAGAGACAGAAATATGCTGTAAAGTAAGGCAATTTAAGGAAGATAGTTCAGGGAATTATGCATTAAGTTCTCAAATGTTCCCATTTAGAGCTGAATTAACAATTTGACCAGAAAATAAATAAGAAAAACACAGGAGAAACTTTTTCCTTCCTTCTATTATGTTGGTGATTAAATCTTAAAAAATCTATTGCTTTCTCTTCTCCTTTCCAGAATTAATTGGCACCTGTCGTACACAGATGTCCATCAGCAAACATCCCCTGTAATAACACTGTAATCTATTTTCAAACAGTCATAGATAAATCTGTTGATAATGTTATTTTTTCATCGAGTGCAGAAGTCTCCTTGGGAATATCTTTTGGCCTCCAGAGCTGTGAGAATTTTGTTTGTCTAAAGTAAAAAAAAGGCTGTTTGAGTCCAAGACGCACAAGTGCTGTTCAGCAGTTGACACCACAGGTCAAAACTCATTACTTGTGGGAAGTGATAAAAGGCGCAGAACCAAGTTGATGTCTCATATCCTCTTAACTTTCTGTTAACCTCTCATTTTATGTGAGGGTCCGAACTTTTTATACCACTGTGATTAAAGTAAATATTCACTTTGAACTTGTGTGACTTGAATAATGCAACGGTTTTTCCTTCCACTCCACCACAATTAATTTAAATGGAATAGCAATGAATCATAGATGCACCTTTTGGATGCTTCTACCTGCATTAATAAACATTTGTTTTTTTTGTTCCAATACCAGAGAATTTTTTGTTAAGTCCTTTCCACACATGTATTCACATTTAACAATCAGCAGATATGAGAAAACATTAAAAAAGGCAGTTAGAAATCCAATTTCAGCGTTGTAATGAATTTAAAGGATGAAAAGTCATCTGACCTCTCTTAAAATCTCTCCACTGTGAACTCAGACACACATCCTCTACTAGGCTTCCAGTAACGGTGAGAACAGATGATTCATGTAATGTTTTTGTCCATTGACTCTCTGATTACAGTGTGGATCCGAGCCAAAACATTCAGAGGTCAGGTATCGTAGACCTGCACTTAATCCTCGGTGCTTCAATCATTTTGATTCACAGCAGCGTCGATCCTCTCTAGTAGCATCTTTGGTTTCTGTCCAGTTATGAAGCTTCCCATCCTAACTGGGTCACATCCTGTCCTGGGACAGAAACCAACCACAACACCTATTGATATGCGTCCCTACAGACAAGAAAGTTAAAAAAAAAAAAAAAAGTGTCAAACATTAACACCTTTCTTTCATCTCAACCTCGCTCTTTTCATCTCTCTACTCCATCAATTTCATGCAGTCACATGCAGTTAAAATAGCTGAGCCCATCCACACGTGCCGCAGGAGGCTTTTGTTATACAGTAGATGAGTAGTTAAACAGCATCCCGCTCGGCTTCTGTGCGTGTCGGCGGCTGGCCCCCACCAGACTGGGAGACAGGAAGGGGACATGAACTACAGGAAGCTGAGGTTTAATCTCACCAGACACAACTCTGTCAAAGACACACAAACACGTTTCACACACACACACACGTTCAGTACATAGGCTTCTTCACGCGCACACACCAACATGCACATGCAAAAACAAGACTGGAAAGCTGAAACATGAGGTAAACTATGTTAGATAACCTAAGTGCCAAAGACATCCAAAAGTAGCATTTTTAAAGATGAACTAGCGATATTCTTTGTAACATGTGGTCAATAATACCTGGAGGACTATCGCTCCTACCATATGATGTGTGAGTGTGGTAATCTTCTGCAGAGGAATAATTTGGATAGTCTAACAAACAAAACTGTTGAAACAGCTATAATTCATCAAACTAATGTTAACACAGACAGCCTCGTTCATTTTACCTGTAGTTAGCAGTGTATCTATGGCCTCACTCTAAAACATCTGCTAATATTGATATGGAAAGAAAAAGATCAAAATTAAAGTTTTTTTTAAAGGAATAGTTCTACATTTTGGGAAATACGCTTAATTGCTTTCTTACCAAGAGTTAGAGAAGTTAGAGAATACAACTCTTGTGACTGTAGGATAAATATGAAGCTACCGCTAGCAGCCGGTTAGCTTAACTCAGCACAAAGACTTTAAACAAAGGAAACAAGTAACCTGGCTTTGTCTGAAAGATAGAAAAATCTAAGATGTATAGATTTAACAAACAAGATGTAATATATTTTTATAGTTTTTTAAAATTTCTTTTTAGCTTTGGACAGACTCAGGCTAACCGTTTCCCCTGTTTCTAGTCTTTGTTCGTTAGCTAAGCTACCCGCACGGACATGTATCCTTTCATCTAACTGGGCAAGAAAGCAAATATATTTCCCTAAAATGTCAAACTATTCCTTCAATTCCAAATGTGAAACACTGATGTATCTAATCGTCTGAGGCACCACAACATCCCATAAGAGTGCCTGATTTCAGGGAATTAGCTTTCTAAAATATAAAACATGTGCTAGCAGTGTCCCCTGAAAAACCTGTGGTACTGAGTAATACCTGGAGAACAATAACCCTCCTACTTCACTTCACAATAACTTCACTACTTCAGGAAACAGGACAAAACCTTCATGTCAACTTTAGAAGAGAGCAATTTTCAGTCCCAGACCACCAAACAAATGTTATTTATTCAAGCAGTAATTCCTGTGTGTAGCAATGTATAATTTATTACATTTTTGTTTCTCGTGCAGCATGTTATTAAATTACTTTATGAAAAAGAAAACACAATCATTTATTTCAGTGACACAAAGCTATTGTCAGGATTTGTTTTTATGTGGTACATGTGAATGGTATCATTGTATGTTGGGAAGATCAGATGTATGATTGATCATGTGATATGGATGGAAAAAGTATTGAGTGTACAGAAAAACAGTATAATGACACCAAGATGTTATCAGCCTGATGGCCTTGGGTTAGCCGACCACGCGCTTCGGGAATTTCTTTTTTAGACACTGTCAGCAAGAGGCCTGATGAACATAGCACTAATACTAGCAAACACACTTATAAGCCCATCTAGTTTTTATACATTTGTCATCTGGAAATCCCAAACCCTCTCACATCTCCTCTCCTACTTTCATTCCTCTTTTTCATTATCACTGTTCTTTCCCTCTGTCTCTATTTCTGTAGGTGTACGAGGGTAATTGGCACTCTGTTTCTTTAATTAAAATGAGGTCGAATTGTAGCTGAAGCAGAGCAATTGTTCATAGGCCTATAATTTCCCCTATCGCACTCCGGAGCCACAGAGAAAGTGGAAAATATGGAGGGAAAGGGCATGTGACGAAGAAATTAACACAAAAGTAGAGAATTATGAACGTTGTAAAAAAAAAAAAAACCAGAAGGGATTTAGATCAAATGGGTCTCGAATTTGAGGTCAGTTATCTAAAGCCTGAAGACAGCTGTATAGAAAACGAGGGCGCAGTATTCAATGTATAGTCCTCCCCTTTGTCGAAAATACAGCATCAGGTTTTACATTTCAAAAGGAAACTGAGAACAACACCCTCCATTGTCTCCCTTTCATACAGAAAACTTAATACGTTCCCCATACCTGTGTGTTTTCCCGACATGGTTTGATGATGAAAACAAAAGCTGTACCATGTTACTACTGATATCTCGCTGTAGGCCAAGTCAAGATCAACCCACCTACTTCAAACTTGCCCCTCAATGTCTTTACCTGAAAACAAAAATGAGTTAGCTGCATCTATTTATAATTTTAAGAACACTTTTTTTCCTAGTTGTAATTCCAAGGCTCAGTCCTAGTCCTCTTGCCAGCACCAGTATTAGTTTAGACTTCTCCAGTGTCGGCTCATGTGCACAATTGTACTGTAATTACTGTAAAGTTGTTTGTTTGGGGTGTTAAATATGGCCAGATGACGAATTTTCATTGTTTCTTCATTTTTCTAGCACTTGGGGCAATTTTCCGGCAGTGGGTGGTCGCCACTGCCGAAAGAATGTAGGGGGAAACGCCGGCTTCCTCTAACAGGGCTTAAGTCTGAATCCACTTCAGTGAAAGGCAAGGCTGTGCATGCACATAATAGAAACACTCACCATCTCATAGAAAACACTCACGCTCACGCATCCTGTCTCATAAACCTTAATGATAGAGCAGCGATAAACAGTGATTACCATGCTTGGAGGGGTGGGAGGGGGTTGTTTCTTTTCCACTCCTTCAAATCACCATATGAAACAGAGGCAGGTGTGCAAATGAAAGGTAGAGACTGGGGCAGTCTCACACTGGAGCCTGAGTATTATGAAGCTGTTTTTTTGGAATTATGCTGAAGTGAACTTGAGGTAGACTAAATGTGGGGAAAGTACCAGCCTGAACTTTGTCACCCAATTATCCTCTTCATCCACCTCTCTCCTCTTTTTTCCCCTGCTCTCTGCAGTCTTTCATTTCTTCCTCTCTGTCGTCTCAAATTGTTATAAAGCCGACGGGCTTCTGTGATTTTGAAGTGGAAGAGGACACAAATCATGTGTGTTTGTGTCGCTTTAAGGGGAGTTTTGCACGGAGAAAGTAAAATGATTGTGAAAGAGAGACTGGTAATACAGAGGGAAAACCATTGATTAAAGTCACATTTACCATTTACCTCTCAGTGCGATATAATGATGAACCTGCTGCATATGCAACCCTGATGATTAGCGAAGCCATGCTGCTTTCATATGCTGCGCATGAGACAGGTCGTCCAGACGATGGCAACGAGAAAATGACACTGAGGTGGAATGCAATAAGAAAGATTTAAGCAATTTGGCTGTATGACAGTGAGAGTGGGGTTGAGAAGGGGATGAGTTCTGCATTTATGTGTGTGTGCGCACACTGAGGAAATGTATTAAATTAGCAGGAGCCAAGATGTGAGCAGCAGCAGGCATGATTGAGTGATCATTGAAATCATTATGGAAAAAACAAGGATATAAAGACTCAGATATTGATAGATGACACTAGATATTGTCCACTTAAAATATTTTTACTGTTTGTCATTTTGTATTAAAATGTTTAAGTTTTGCATGTTTTTTTATAATCTAAAAGAGGAATAACAGCTGGGCAGAAGAAGATATATTTAATTAAGTGGTTCAGTTATCAAAGCGCTCTGCTAATGAAGTCTGTATTTTTATAAAAATTGTGACTTGTAACCAACTGTGGTTTTACTGTTTTATTGATGTTTCCTAGTAGGATGTAGAATAATTCATTAAAACAGCAAGGAAAAATAAAAAAGTAGACTGAATCACCTCCATCAATTTGTAAACACAACAACAAACTGATTTGCTATGAACTTATACTTACAATATCCAAACATACCTTTATATTCCTTTTGAGCTGTTAAGTGCAGCTATGATAGGACTAAAGACACACCTAGTTTAGAGTCTATCCTGACCACAGTATTTGATTTGTAACGGGGAGTTTAACGTTCGTCAGTGGCGTCTGTTTCTGTCTGGGCGGCGACAGCAATAACATTTGTCTCAGTAGGAAGTGCGAGTCAAATTCTGCCTTATCGCTGAGTTTTTCTTGTTGTTTTTTTTTTTTTATGCCTTCGTGTGTATTTTATTAGGATGTGGGTCGGTAAGTGGTAAATGTGATTGCCTCTTACTTCAAACAGGATCACAGAGATTATTAACTGTAGGCGTCGCAGTTATTTTTGTAAAATACTCCAAGTGTTGGTGATGAACAGTGTTGCGCAAAATATATTCATAGAGTACAAGGAGTCCCTGACAGCCTTCATATCTTCACAGCTGTCTGTGTAAAAAGGTTTTTCCAAATATCCTCTTATCCTGTGTGCAGTGTTCCTCTGGAAACTCACTGTAATCATCGGGATTCACGGTATTGAACAGACAATGAAAGTAATTTAGGATTACACTGTAAGGTCATTTAGGATGAGTATTCATCATGGCTTATAACTTTGACCACTGCTAGTCGTCAAACTATTGGGAGTGTGGTGAAAAAAATATATTAGCTGTAGATCTTTTTAGGTGTTTTCTGTGTTTGTGCTGGTTTATTATTATTATTTGTTGTCTTCTGCAGTGGCTCAAATTGCCGTGAGCTGAAATGAGCTAAAACCATGAAACTTGGCCCAATAACTTGAAATAATGTACATGTGCTTCCCTAGAAATACGAGCCCAATCGACCAGATGTTGGCACTGTATTTAAGACCCAAAAATGCGATTTTGGAAATCAGATGTAGGGGGATGAAACAAGTGGTCTCACTCCTTACTCCTTAAACTAGCTGAAGTGTGTTTGCTCACCTTTGTGAAGCCTGAAACCTGCTCATTGCTGCTTGTGGCTTTAATTTTTGCTTTCTTCTGTTGTGCGCAAAAAGGCTTGAACCCACCAATTGCCGCTTGCAGCTATATTTCTCTACTGCTTCAGTAAATTGTCGTTCCAGGCGATGGGGGAATCTATAGTTCCAGCCAGTGTAATAAAGTATTTTAAACAGAACCGAGACTGTGGTTGAGGTACATCCTGTGTAATATACATCACATTTTAGCTAACCTGAGATGATAATTAATGATGTTATCTCTGTAATTGTAAACCAGTGTTAGTGCAACTTGACAAATGGCAGAAGCCATTATTAAACCAATCTCCACAGTGAAGTAAATACAGATGGAATCACTGAACCTGTGTTTAAAATTGGATGCATGATTTCGACACGCGTCTATGCAGAGCAGATGTTTTGGACAACAGATCGACATGTTGAAGCAAGTAGGAGGTGAAAACGACACATCTTAAACCGTTAAGAGCAGCAACACTCTGGCCCTGTTCAGAATTCAGAGCGAAGCAATTTTCAGATCTTTTTTGTTATGAATGTAAGAATGAATTATTGTGAAGTGTTTGTCAGTTACGGTTAAATGAACAGGCAACAATACAGTTTGATTCTTTGTGAAGTATTATTACTAAAGCCAATAACGTGTAACGAGAAAAATATATTGGTACTTAAAATACCTTTTAGAAACCAAAATTGGGCAAAAGTAAAACAATAAAAAAGAAAACTGGGAAAATAGAAGTTGTTCAAAATGCAGAAGCAGATGTAGTACTGTGTGTGTTTGTGTGTGTTTAGAGTGTGTATTAGTGAGGTTATGGGATGCCAGACTAATTGAACAAAACATCTTACTACCCTCAATGATAAACTCACACTGAAACCCCCATTTCCTCCAAACTCCCATTTCCATGCAAGCGCTCTCCTTGATCATGGCACATAAGAGAGCCGCATTAAATCCTGTTTATCGGTAAAAACCAAAGTGCCTGACCCTTGAGATGAGCCTCTGCGGGAAACACGTAGGGCTCTAAAAGCCGGTCTGTGACAGAAAACTCATCCCTTCAGTATAAATACGAGTCACAATTCAGCAAAGACAATCTCCTAAGAAAGCTGGGCGTGAAAAATAAGATGTCCTCCCATGAAAAAAAAAAGTCCTTTCACCCGAAACCTTACTGTGCTTCAAGTTACATACAGTTCAGGTCCCAGATTTTTATTGGGCTCCTGAATCATAGCAGAACTGCTCGGATTGTTTGCGAGCTGGCAGCCTTCCCCTCAAAAGATTACAAAAAATCAATTCTATTGTAATCACAGATGGTGACTGGAAGGGTTTAAACCTTTATATATGTGTGTCCCTGTGTGTGTGTGTGTTTGTATCTATGTAAGTCAGGTCAACACTCTTGTTTTCACTCCTTGTCCCTACTCTCCCTGGACACAAGTGGACTCTTTTCACCAGTGTGACCACAGGCAGTGGTGTGTCGCTGGAAACAGAAGGGACACAGGGGAGAGGAAAACAAATATGAGAGGCAATTTTAGGGTACTGGGAATGTTCCTATAGATGTAATTGGCTGGTGAAACTCCATCTTTTCTCCTAATCCCAGTATAAGCTATGGCTGATTCTTGGCAGAGAGCTCGGTTGGGACTCAAAATATGTTCACTCTGTGACTATCAATTCAGACATGTGTGTTTCTTTGGATGTAATTGAGTCTTATACGTGTCATTTTTCTATTTCCTGCTGTGAGTGATATTATATTTTCTTATCTTTTTCACAGAGGTGCTGATGAACACTAAGACAGAGACTTCTGATCTCAAATGGACCATCTTCTCGCGTGCCAAACCCGAGGTATGTAACCCCGGCTTCACCGTGTTATCTGTATTCCTAACACAGACCTCATGGTGACTGGGGATTTTTGGCTTCCAGCTGTTCCTTTGTTACTTTGGCTATAAAAGAGTGCATTATATGGCAGGTAACTGACAGAATAAAGGAAAGGCCAGAGCGAATGTGGGATTCAAAGTATATTGAAAGCAGATGCTTTGATATATCCCGTCAACCTTGGAGTTGAAGTCACTGGCAGCCCACAATTTTGAATACTGCAGCCAGAAAAAGACATATTTGTAATTTGATCAACTGAGGAGTGGTTGCTAGGGTATTTTTGCCAGCAGCGTCAGCAACCAAAACTGCTCAACTTGCCGATGTCTCAGAAGTAAAATGGCAGAGATTTTTTCTGGGACTGGATGCTCAATAAATGTGTCTTTTGATTAAGATGCAAAGCACAACAAATCGACCGTCTCTAAATAGTTTGCACAGCAACAATCACTTTAAACAGTTCATCAAAAGCTTCACGTTGTCAAAATTGTCATTTTCAAACAGTACTATTCTCAACGATGACAGGCAACAGTGGAGAGATGCCAAGAGCTGTCTGCATCAGTTACAGATATAAAAGGGTTAATATATGTGTACTATAGAGTTCCTTTTAAGTTTATGATGCATTCATAATAGATATAAGTGGCAACTTCCTGCCTTCTCTGATAAAAATTTTTAACATTCTCTAATTCACAGACACTTGATCATGATTGTTAAATGTTTCATGTTTCATAAAGAGACCAAATAAAGATAATATTTATGTTGAACCTCCAGTATAATAATAACAAAACTGGGCTGCTGTAGAAACATGGCGGCCTCTGTGGAAGAGGACTCGCTCCCTATAAAGGGCTCATTCTAAGGTAACGAAAACGCAACACTTCTTATTTTCATGGGATTACACACTAATTAAAACATACTTATGAATATTATATTCCATGCCTGCCAAGTCCGTTCTGCTAGATGCCAGTAAATCTTACACACTGGTCCTTTAACATAGATTGAATTCATGTCACTTATTCTGCATCAAACATTGAGTTTTGTGTGTGAAAGCTGTGTAATTTATTTTAAACCTTCAATTAAGTATGTAGCCTCCAAAAAAACCTAAAGCTTTACATAAATCCTAAACAACAAGGCAAATAAATGGTTGTCTTGAAATGTTATCAGTTACAGTAAGAGCTTCTGTGGCGCATATTATCATTTCTGTGTCACAATATGTGTGGTGTGAAATCATACCTCTGTAGATTCTTCTATTACAATTTCTTTAAATGATTTTGTCAAATCCAGATGAGCCCTGTGGGATATTTTGTGCATCTTCATCACACAAAACGTTTGTTCACAGAAAATACATGCTGCCAAAATCTATAGTATTTCATTTTGGGATTAAAAAGGGAAATTCTCCCTTCAAGAGATTCAAACCTGGCTCTCAGTGCTCTGCTGCACTGTAATTCATTCAGACCAGTATTCTGCCTCTCTCAACACATCATCTGCAAATGGATTTTTAAAGATTTACATATTTACATAACTGAATTTCTGAGCCTCAAGTTCAGCAAATCCGCTAAATTCTGCCCCGAGTATGTTAATTTCTTGCTTGTTTCCCGCTCTTGGGAACATAGTGGTGGCGAACATGTTTGCTGTTGACTCAGAAGTCAAACATTAAAGCATTTTTTCTGTTGCATTTGGCTCCCCAACAAATGTAGATTTCTGTGGCAAGTTTTCTCTTCATACATATTTGTGCCATCCCCTCTGTATTCATGTATTTCGGTCTAAAAGTGTGTTTGAAGGGTGAAAGCTGCGTCTGTCTCGGATGTGTGTGTGCAGCAGTGTGCTCTGTTTGACAAGTGAGACTTGTATTCCTGCTAGATGGGTTGCAGCTCACTAAGAGGAGGAATGATTTAACAACCCAGATTGAAATTTGGGTTGGATCAAAATCCACAGCAGGCCCACAGTCCTCTGACAGGTGCAGTAAAGCCGCGGGCCAACAAAGAACTGCAACATTATTGTGATGAATAGGACTTTTAATGTGACCAATTATATTAAGACCCCAGTAAAAGTCTGTACAGGAAAGTTAAATATACCCAGGGCTAACAAAGGATTCACAGATGTTGTGGGTCAGATGTCATCTTCAACTTGCACTCTGTCAACCTTTTGTTGTCCTCTTTGCACTCAGTGGGAGGAAGTAAGTGGTCTGGATGAGGAGAACAATAGTGTGAGGACCTATCAGATCTGCCAGACTGATAGCTCATCCAGCCACTGGCTGCGCAGTGGCTTCATCCAGCGAGGAGGCGCGTCTCAGGTCTACGTGGAGCTTCGTTTCACCATGATGGAGTGCTCTTCCAGGAGCACCCACCACCGCAGCTGCAAGGAGACCTTCAACCTCTACTACTACCAGGCAGACTCCAACGAGGCCACGGCCACTTACCCACCATGGATGGAAAATCCTTACACGAAGGTACACCCCATGCCTTCACTCTGATATTGTCGGTAAATTAGTCACAAATGTTCATTTTTCCAAAGCATACCATCACTGGCCAGTGAGCAGTTGGCTTCCAATAGTTTCATTACAGAATAAAAAATCAGCTTGCAGAGTTTCTTTAGTTATGTCATTTATCACAGTTGACATTTGGTCAGTTTTATTTTACATCCTAGTGATGTTTTTTTAACTTTCCTTGTCGCTGCATTCAATTTGTTTCACAAGCGGAAAGTTTGCTTATTGTTTGTCTTCTGGGTTTCATTTTCCAAACACACATAGTTTATGCATGCACTGTGTTTTCGGCGTCTTGATGTCAAACCTCTGATGTGGTAGCGCCCTTGAACTCTCCGCCAAAGAGAGTTTTCAAAATAATGCCTGCTCCTCGACTTCATTACCACTTAATAATGTAACTTTGACAGAAAAATAAAAGTGATGAAATGTACACTGTGATGAATTACCTTCCCCTCAAGAAAGTTTCAACCCCTTGGAAGTTTCAAAGCAGACTGTAACAAATGGGAAACAATGGCTGCCAGGAAGGTAGTAAATCAATCTAAAATCTTCATGGTATGCTTTGGAAAATGTTCAATAATGTAAAGTATATGTGATGTGTACTTAATGGGCTAAAATGGTTCAAACATGCAAAACCGCCAGTCTGGTCCTTTTTTTTTTAAGATTGAGTCCGTGTGTTGGAATCTGGCCATTATGTAAGAGTTAAAGATCTTTTCTCTTTCTTCCTGTCTTAGGTGGACACAGTGGCTGCAGACTTTCTACTGAGGAAGGGTGGGGAGCGGAAATTTAATGTGAAGACCTTAAGGCTCGGCCCTCTATCTAAGAGAGGCCTCTACTTGGCTTTTCATGCTCAGGGTGCTTGCATGGCCCTGCTGTCCGTCAGGGTTTTCTTCAAGAAGTGTCCTCCCCTGGTCAGTGCTCTTTCCTCTTTCCCTGAGACTGTCCCCCGCACTCTTGTGCAAGAGGCGCAGGGCGTGTGTGTGGAGCATGCCTCTCAGCAAGGGGCCCGATCTCGGCCGCCTAAGCTCTTCTGCGGGGAAGATGGCCAGTGGGTGGGCCAGCCGACAACCACCTGCGCCTGTCTACCGGGATATGAACCTGCTGACGGACACATGCGATGCACAGGTAAGAAGGAGGCAAGGTGAGGCCACATGTACAAGTGTGTGTGTGTGTGTGTGTGTATGTATGTATGTATATGTAGACTACACCCACATAGGCAGCAGAGCAGGCAGACTAAACAAGAAAACAATGGTTAGATGAGGGTGGGGGCTCGCTGAGGGTCGAAACGTCGGAGAGGAAATGAGAGAGTGAGGAAGTTAATGAGGCAAGGGAACGGCTGTGACACAGAGGGGACAGGAAGAGGTCAGGTGGAGCAGCACTTATCTCAGAAGGGAAGAGCAGGGTCAAAGGCTTACTGCTGAGACAACTCTTGGTTCAGCTAAGATAGAAGGAGCAGAGGAGTACTGGAGGGGTGAAGGGAGCGAGAGGGGGGGGGCGAAGCTCGGGGTAAAGATCATATCACTTTGAGAACATCAAAGCAAAGCAGACAAAAAAAGAAAGAAGAAGCAGGATGATTCTCTCAGGAGCTGTGCAGCAGCTCTGTCTAAAGAGTCCAATTAACAAGCCTCGTGCATGAACGCCCCCCCCCGCGCGCGCACACTAACACGCACACACCACATCACACCGACACATATAATTGTCAAGCAGAATGCACTAAAAACAAAGAGATGCAAGACGAAGTGCTACATTTTCTCAAGAAAACGTGTGGTTGCATCCGTCTGTGTTTGAAGGTGGGATTCGTTTTGATCTCGGTGGGGGGTATAATGATTTTTCATGACAAAAAATAATTTCCAAAGTAGGGTTGGTATTTCCAGCGTTCTGTCACTGAAGAGAGCTGTGAGGAAAAAACACTCAGCAGACCATAAAGGGAAATTGCCTTTATAGGAAGATTGAGCAGTTAATTTGCTCCGTGGGGCCGGTCATTTCAGAAAACGAAATTGACGTCTAGATTTAAAATGAAATTAATTTAGCTGTAATGCCATTATCTCCCATAGACAATACATATATTTTCTGGATCAAACACGACCCTGTAACGTAAAATTTATGAATACTGTCAAGTTGATTTAGTGGGTTAGATGAGCTTGATTAGAATATTTAAACAGCGTCTTTGAAGTAAAGCTCTAGCAGGCTATAAATACTACTTCATGGGCAGGGCTTATTTCCCCATGGTCCATTATATGGTTACCAATGTTAAATAATGCAAAAAAATACAAGATGACACCCTAATTTGAGGTTGATATGAAGTTATAACAGCTGTTAACAAACTCCAGAAACAATCAAACTTCATCAAGTGGAGAGTTTGATCAGTATTTTGATATCATTATTATTACTTATATCTAGCTTATGGATTGTTTTTAGCCAGAAAAAGGTCCAGAGCTCAGAATAAGTGAACAAAATAATGATTTAAACTAGCATGGACAGCTGCAAGCTCTCTTACAGCTGAATTCATTGACAAAAACGCTGTATTTTTAGTAACAGGCTGTTGGTGTAAATCAGGAAGAGAAGATCAGGGAAGACTAAAAAAAAAGGGCTCAAAAGCCCATTATTTTTATAATCTTGTCTTATGACAGTCATTGGCATGTGATTTATATATATTTTAACAACCTTGAGGTAGTGAGATATGAGAGTCGCAGTCAGCAGCACACACACACACCAATAACTTTTTCACATGACACTATTGATG
Organism: Thunnus thynnus; assembly: GCF_963924715.1. Classification (NCBI taxonomy): domain Eukaryota; kingdom Metazoa; phylum Chordata; class Actinopteri; order Scombriformes; family Scombridae; genus Thunnus; species Thunnus thynnus. The sequence goes on along the minus strand of NC_089529.1, from coordinate 12,009,502 downwards.
TGGGAAATTCCCGCGGAAAAATGTCAGTTGGAAAGGATTTGCCAGAGTGTGCTGACCCCGCAAAACAAGTCAGTCAATGCTCCATTTGGTGTGCATGTTTATTGTTTTATTCCTCTCACTCAGCAGCTGGAGTGGCATTTCATCCGCCACACTGAACACAGAATGTAAACAGTGCAGGTTTTGGGGATGATATGCAGCATTACAAGGTGACAGCTCTCTGTAGGACAAGTGTTGCTGTGCTGAAATGTATTTTTTCATATGTTGAAGCTGCAACCAATAGTTATTATTCTCGATTAATCCAGTTAGTATTCTCTTCGGGCTAATCATTTAGTCTTTAAAATGTCACATAGCAAAAAAAATGCCCAAGGTGTCATCCCCAAATTGCTTGTTTTGTCTGACCAGCAGTCTAAAACCCAAAGGTATTCAATTTATAATGATATATTAAAGGACCAGTGTGTAGGATTTAGTGGCATCGAGCGGTGAGGTTGCAGATTCCAAGCGTGTAGGAGAACCTACTGTGGCCACGAAAAATGTGAAGAGCCAGTATTTGATTTGTCTATTCTGGGCCACTGTAGAAACATGGCGGTGCGACATTTAAGAGAACCTGCTCCGTATGTAGATATAAAGGGCTCATTTTAAGGTAACAAAAACACAACAATTCTTATTTTCAGATGATTATACACTAATTAAAACATATTTCTGGGTATTATATTCCACCTCTGCCAAGTCCGTTCCACTAGATGCCACTAAATTCTACACACACTGCACCTTTAAAACAGAGAAAAGCAGCAAATCCTCACATTAGAGAAGCTGGAACCAGAAAATGTTTGCTTGATAAATTTCTTAAGCAATTAATGGATTAGCATAATTGTTGTCAGTCAGTTTTATATCAGTCAACTCATTAATTAATCAACTAATCCTCTCAGCACTAGTTCACACTCGGTTCACTGTGTCTTTACATCTTGAGTGCTACAGTGCTGTTTTTGGTTTTAGTGAGGAGACGTAACAATATTTTGATCAGTTAGCAAAGGCGGTTCTTTGTAAGGACTCCCACATGTTTGCTCATTGTCTCATTATACAGATCGGGTCAGGTTAATTCACTGATAAGCAGCTTTTCAGTGACAGACAGGTGTGCTCTCTAAATTGACTACTGACTATCAGCTTCATTACTGTGATAGTCTTCAGTTTATAACCCTCATTACTTGATGCTGTCAGTCAATCTGCAACCATCTGGCCCTTGCGTACTCTGAAAATTTGTGCTTGTTAGGGTCATGTCTAGTGTCAGAGCTCATGATGATCACTTCATTTGTGCTCCCTTCCTGTCCTCTTCAGCCTGTCAAGAGGGCCAGTTCAAGTCGGGCACAGAGGGACAGTGCAAAGGCTGTCCAGAGTTCAGCCACGCCACCACCCGCGGGAAATCTGTGTGCACATGTCGCTCCGGATACCTGCGTGGAGAATCTGATTCTCCCGACACCGCATGCACTAGTAAGTATACATAAATTTGCTCTTACGCATGAGTGCGCACACAAATATAGAGGTGCTAAGCAACACAAGCATCTGCTCACTTCATGTCACTCTTTACCTTACCCTGTTCCTCTTCTCTGTCTGTCTGCTTTTGTTTTCACCATCTCTGGTGCTGCTTCTCTTTTCCTACGGGGTCATTTAGCCAGACTCCTCTAATCTGCTTTGTGTCTTTTGTGCCACTGCCAAGCATTGAGATGCATGTCTTTTGTGACAGGTTGTTGGGGGTAGGGATCCCACTCAAAAGTGAAGTAGGCATTGATGGTCTCAAGTGACACCTCCATGTGGATTCAGGAATTTCAATTCAGCCACATGTTGGATGTGTGAATGGGAGGGACTTTTTAATTAGGAGCACTCTCTTGGAATGGCCATACAGAGGATGTGAAACAGAGTGAAACTTGCCACCGGGCTGTCGGCAGTTTCTACTCTTTGCAGGTGTGACATCAATGCCAACTAGAATTTACATCCACCAATTTTATCATTACTGATAACTTTAATTACAAAGGCTTTATCTTAATTATTTATCACTTAATTAGGCCATTGTCATTCTCCGTTCTGTTTTTGTACCAGGTTGCTTGTGCAACTCTGCACATCGCTTTCATTTCCAATTTGTATGCAAAATTGCAAACCAGCCGTGCCATCTGTAAATCACGAGGACCTTTTCCTGTGGAAATAAGTGATTCACCTGACTGTGACAGCCTTTGTGATTTTAATAAAAGTGTATTCTGATTGTTGAATCATAAAATGTATCACCTCTAAAAAATTCCCAGATGTTGAATTCAGAATTCATACGCACCCTGATTGTCTGTGATGTTGCCCCACTTGGGTTTCCACTGAGAACACTATTAGCACTTTCGGTAGCTGCAGGCTCTGTGACAAAGCTTTGTCTCCTTGGCAGGAACAGAAACTCATTCACAGCAGCTGAGTGGTATTGCTGTTTAGTTATGCTTGGCGTGAGGCAATAACTATTTTCTTACAATTTTCAGACAGTGATCATTATCATCCAGCTTTAGACAAACGTAATTGCACCAGTTAAATTCTGCAACACACTGCCGGAGCATTGTTCTGCATCGTGACTGTATGTGCAAACTGAATAAAACGTCTTCAGCGTATAACAAAAAAAAAAAAAACATAAACAAATGGACTGTGTGGGTCATGGAAAGGTAAAGCAGCAGTAAAATGACACACAGCAGAGATAATAATTTGATTTAATAGAGAAATTTTACACACTGTGATTGCATCGGGGATGAGCAATACCTGAAAAATTAAATATGATGACATTTTTGGCCGAATAATGGATGCAACAGTATTAGGGTGATGACTATTGTTAGTGTATTTACTCAAGAAAAAAATAAACCAATGTCATGTTGCTATGATGACCAAACAGGCGTTCATTTCATCCTACTTGATTGTTAAGAAAAACTACCAATAATGCTGCTGTTAAGACCAGAAAAATGAAATTTTACGATACATCATAATATTAACAGCTATTGATTTCACTTTCCTTTGGTGAGAGCTTGTAGGACTTCTGTTCACTCCTTCAGCTATTAATTATGGAAGGAACGACAAATTAACATTTTTTTTGTCACTGTAGGACCTCCTTCGGCCCCGCGCAGCATTGTCACCCAGATCAACGACACCACGCTCAGTCTAGAGTGGAACGAGCCGCTGGACAACGGCGGCAGACAGGACCTGAGCTACACTGTCAGGTGCTTCGTGTGCAGGTCACCCAAGGGGCCATGCCTGTCCTGCGAAGACAGCGTCAGCTACCGGCCCAAAAAGGAGGGCCTTGATGGTCGCAGGGTGGAGGTGTGGGGCCTGCTGCCTCACACCACGTACACCTTCACCATCCAGTCAATCAACGGGGTGTCTCAGCTCAGCGGCAAGGACCCTGCCAGCGAAAGTGTCAACATCACCACAAGCCATGACGGTAAGAGGCGCGTAAGACAAGCTAGGAAGGTATAAATAGTGAAAATTCAACGTGGTATTTATAATTCTTCTGCCATCTGCACAGTGCCGTCGCTGGTGTCTGTGATTCGGAAGAGGGACTCCACAGAGAGCAGCCTGACTCTTCATTGGTCAGTCCCTGCCCAGCCACACTACACCATCCTGCAGTATCAGCTACGCTACTGTGAGAAGGTAAGAGCTCCCTGAAAACATCTCTCAACTGTCTGGCTTAAAGGTCACATACTATTCAGATTTCATGATGTTGTTTTTAGTCATACTGTGGCTCAGGAAGAGAAAACTCTCACAGGGATGACACAGTGACTTAGAAGAGTCCAAAAAACATGCAGATCAAGTGAGCTGAAAACAAAATTGCCTGTAACCTTTAGATTGTTCAGCCAAACCATACATGATTCAGATTTGACAATGTAAATGATACATTGCAGTATATAAGTTTAAGATGTGGTCATCTGACTTCTGAGAGTAAGCTTTTGTTGTTGTTGTTGTTGTTATTGAGGCAGTATACGATAGACATGGGTGTGTATTTTGACATTTCTGCGGCTTAGTGTGTGTTCTTCCACTGACCAAAACAAGCAGGAAGAAAGAACTACTGAAGCGTAATCACACAGCTGAGACGCAGATGCTTTTGTGTCAACAAAATCAATCAGAAAACATATGTAAACCTCCAACATATTAGTTAATTTGCCTCTGATTATGATTGTGTAATTATGTTTTGTTTTACTCTAATTAGCTCGAATGAAACTCGGCTGATGCAACAGAAAATTAAAGCACACGAGAGCATCTTGTACTCAAATTCAGCTCAACGATATGAAGTTTAGTGTTTTTTGGCACTCTTTCTGGGTTTGTGATCTCTTTCATCTCCTCATTTACTCTTTATTGACTTTCACTTCCAGTCCAGCTAACTCTTTTTCTTTTCTTTTTTTTTCACTCTCTAGGAGCGGCGTAGCGAGGATCAGTGCCACTACGCAGAGAGTAACATAAACCAGGCTGTGCTGACGGACCTCCGCAGGGCCACTCAATATGAAGTGCAGGTCCGGGCGCGCACCATGGCCGGTTATGGCAGCTTCAGTCCTGCAGCCGTCTTCCGCACCCTGCCTGATGGTAAGAAAAAGTCCTGCTTGCTTTTAAAGAGGCTCACATTTCTCTTTTTTTCCTTTCATACATTTTTTTTTCCATTGGGAAGGTTGTTAAGATTCTCCTCTGCACAGTCTCTCGTTATGAATCTATTGCTTGTGTCCTTATATTAAGTTAGTGTCCTTGTTTTGAGCCTCTTTAACGTTATAAATTCCCGTCATGTTCTTTCTTTCTGTCTCTTCATTTTCTGCTTTCCTCATTCACTTCCTTACAACCGACGCAAACCTCCTGTGATTATTTCTGGGGTTACTTTAACTCTGTGTCTGTCTTTGTCCTTTTCTTCTCTCTTTCTGTCTCCTCTCCCAGGACTTGACTCTTCCTCCCAGTTCTTGGTACCCGGCATCCTTATCGCTGTGGGGATGTTGCTGCTTGTCACTTTCGTCTTTGTGGCCGCCTACTGCATACGGTGAGAACAAGGGAAAGGGAAAAAGGGGACAAAAAGATAGATTTGGAAGGAATAACAGGAAATGGAAAAAAGGGGGAGGGAAGGCAAAGGGACAAAAACCAAAAACAACCGTGACCCTAATTTTACAGTTTTGCACCACTTTGTTCTTTTGTTTATATAAATCATATCTTATCAACAGTGGATTTGCACTCTGTTACCCACACCAGTTTTTTTTTTTTCCTTGTGAGGTAGTTCAGACACAAAGTAATGCTCATGATGTCTTTTGCTTGCACAGCTAAAAGTTATCCTGCTCATTAGAACATTTTCCTTAGGCCTCATTGTTTGAGTAAATAGTTCTGGATGCCATCAGAGGGAGAAAGCAAGAGAGAAAGAGAGTGTGTGTATGTGTGTGTGTGTGTGTGTGTGTGTGTGTGTGTGTGTGTGTGAGTGAGAAAGAGAGAGATTGAGAGAAATAACGATAGAGGTAGAGGCCAGGGAGAGACAGGATGCAGGCGTCCCAACCCTGTTTCCACAGGACAGGAGAACAATAGCTGTGACCTTGTGACACACACACACACACACACACACAAAACCAGTGGCTGAGGCCCAGATCTGCCACTAACCGAGGGTGGTGCATTATTGCTATTTTAGGCTTATGAGGTGGGAGAGGGAGAGAAATGGAGGAGGGCTGGGATCCAGTAGCTACAGGCTCACTACAGTCTTGCAGGGATGGGTTTGCGCCAGCAGAATTATAATGGAGCCCCTTGTGTCAAAGAGCAGTACCACAGGGGTTGGCTCAGGTATTCACCATTACCACAAGCCGCCGTGTGTTGGGTGTTTTAGATGGTGGGAGATTGCCGAGGATTGTTTAAAGCTAACAAAGGCTTTCTTACAACAGCAGAAAATAATAAAACCTCAGTTGTGTTTTTGGAGCCGAGTGTGTCCTTCAAGACACTGCATCTCCGTCGATTAGAGGGTATTGGTCTGTAGCTGAAACTGACCTCCTGTGTATGAGGCCAAGTAAGCTGAGAATTCTCCACGGGGATCAATACGTTATCATATTTTTGCTCTGATAGCTTTTTTTTTCACATCAAATGAAATAATCCTATAATGCCTGATTTTTGGCTCCTCATTGCCTTTCAGAGTCCTTATTTTAGACAGTGACACATCTTGTTATTGTTACTGCATCTGAACAATCACCTTGTAAGATCATCGATTTGCATCACATTGGGCTGAATGTTTTCCAAAAAGAAAAAGAAAAAAAAAAGAGTCCAAAACGTCAAACATCCATTCTTCAGATAACTGCTCTGCCATCCTAATCTTACTCTCTTTATCCCGATCTCTCTCTGCCAGCAGCAGACACAGCCGAATAAAGGATCCAGAGCTGAGCGACAAAAACAGCCAGTACCTCGTTGGCCAAGGTAACACATCAAGGACACGCACACTACAGCTTCAGCTGTTATTTACAACTCCTTCATGTGAAGAACATCATTTTTTAATGCGACTGGGCTTGATAACTGCTCGGTTAACGTAACATTTCTTGTCTTTCCTTTCCCACGACTCTCTTTGTCTTTCTCTCACAGGGGTCAAGGTTTATATCGACCCTTTCACCTACGAGGACCCCAATGAGGCGGTGCGAGAATTTGCCAAGGAAATCGATGTTTCCTTTGTCAAGATTGAGGAGGTTATCGGTGCCGGTAAGCCCTGCCGTATGCTTTTCCTATTAAATGTAAACTTTGTACTGGGTACTGTCTCTGTTCACAGACTGCGATTGTTTTGTTTTTTTAGCCCTACAGATTATCCTCTTTGGAAAGTACATTATTAAAATATATCTAATTTACTAAGTTAAATTGATTCAGTGACATTTAAAAGCGTTGTCTGTTATTCTTCTTTATCAGACAAATTCAATATTGCTGCGTAAATAAAGCAATTAACTGATAAATATGTTAGCAATATCAGCAGTCTTTATTCAAACCAAAGGGCACCACTAGCTGCAAGCGAGCTTTAATTCGCCGAAGACGACCATCATCCTCCTAATGTGGTAAACACCTACTAAAAGAAATAGCTCCTAATATGTGTTTATGTGTCTGCAGGAGAGTTCGGGGAAGTGTGTCGAGGTCGGCTGAGGATCCCGGGGAAAAAAGAAAACTATGTAGCGATAAAGACGTTAAAGGGAGGCTACACCGACAAGCAAAGACGAGACTTCCTATCTGAGGCGTCCATCATGGGCCAGTTCCAGCACCCCAACATCATCCACCTGGAGGGAATCATCACAGCCAGCTGTCCGGTCATGATACTCACAGAGTTTATGGAGAACGGAGCTTTGGACTCTTTTCTACGGGTTAGTGCAGCACACCGAAACACACCGTCACCTCACTATCACACTGAAACACTCACACACCACAATCAAACTGTTTCTCTCCTCCGTAGCTGAACGACAGCCAGTTCACTCCCATCCAGCTGGTGGGAATGCTTCGCGGCATCGCCTCGGGCATGAAGTACCTGGCAGAGATGAGCTACGTCCACCGAGACCTGGCGGCCCGCAACATCCTGATCAACAGCAACCTGGTGTGCAAAGTGTCCGACTTCGGCTTGTCACGCTTCCTGCAGGAGAACTCCTCTGATCCGACCTACACCAGCTCTCTGGTGAGACTCTAAGAATCCCTTTCATTAAATTCATCTACAGCATATCTTCTTCTTGTTGTCAGATATTTATACATGTCTGTAAACAAATCACATTCTACTGTTTGAAGCCTGTATAAAAGTCTTTGGAGTCCTCAGCACGCCTTATTTTATTTCATATCTTTTTCAATTAGGTTTTATCATGTAGTAAAAATATTGCTGGTGTAATTTATTTTTAATTAAAAAGAGCAATGCACATATTGTATGAATGATTAATGATTTTATTCACTCACATGCTGCACATTTATTAAAATATTATATTATGTTGGAAAAGTTCATCATTATCGTCTCAACTTCATTTAGTTTTGTGCCAGTGGAGAGCCCTGTCTGCCCGTGTTTACGTGATGTTTTCAGTGTTGACAGTTTTCTTTTCCCATGCAGGGAGGTAAGATCCCAATCCGCTGGACAGCACCGGAGGCAATAGCCTTCAGAAAGTTCACCTCAGCCTCAGATGTGTGGAGCTACGGCATCGTCATGTGGGAGGTCATGTCTTTCGGAGAGAGACCGTATTGGGACATGAGCAACCAGGATGTAAGTTTAAGTAAAAAGCCATGTTGGACAGTTCTTGACAATGATTTTTAAGGTTTTGTTAGGCACAGCAGAAAGTTTGTGTAATAAATTTACCTTTTGCATTAAAAAAAAAAATAGTTTGAATTTTACAAATAATCATTAAGGTGTCGTGAGATTGTTTGTTTCCTTCCTGTTTGCACCTTTGTTGGTCTGAGTAGTGACCTTTTTTCCTCCTATCAGGTAATCAATGCCATAGAGCAGGACTATCGGCTGCCCCCGCCCCCTGACTGCCCCACCCACCTGCACCAGCTGATGTTGGACTGCTGGCAGAAGGACCGTTCGGCGCGTCCTCGCTTCGCAGACCTCGTCAGCGCTCTGGACAAGCTGATCCGCAACCCGGCGTCACTGAAAATAGTGGCTCAAGAAGGAGCAGGGTGAGAGCGCAGATGCCTTTGGGTGATTGACAGGAAACCTGCCAATTAAAGTCACAATGACAGTAAATATACAGGAGGAGGAAAAAGGGGAAGCGTGTCTCTCCTTTCATAATGTCTCTTTAAGTGTCCATTCAGAGTTCTGACAGTCACAGGACAGACATTACCCTCCTACTGCCTGATCCTATGAACCACCTTACTGTCCTGCTGTGATCTGTCAGGCGCTTGCTGTGCCCGTTTCCCTTCCTACACATTCTGCCTGTCGCCGGGTCACATACAGCAGAAGACACCCCCCCCTCCCCCCGACAAATCCCATTGTTTGTCCCTGTCAGTCACTCAGTCTCAGATTATACCTCTGCTTGTCGACTGGAATGTTGCTGCAGGATATATATAAGCTGCTCACTGCTGTTTTGGTGACAGTGTGTGTAAGTTGTCCCTTTGTCTCTCCACTCTGCCTCCCCCCAGGCCGTCCTACCCCCTGCTGGACCAGCGTGCACCTATATCCCTCTCGTCATGCGCGTCAGTGGGGGAATGGTTGAGGGCCATCAAGATGGAGCGCTACGAAGACAGCTTCCTGCAGGCCGGCTTCACCTCAGTGGATCAGCTGGCCCAGATTACCACACAGTCAGTTCCTATCTTCAGATTTCTTATCTGAACAGATACTTACCTTTTAGAGGAACATTTTCATTTCTCAGTATACTCCTCCTATCTACAAAGTGGCCTCATAGCTGCAAGTAGTGACGATTGCTAAGTCTAAGTTCCTTCTTGAAATGTTACGACCGCAGTGAAATTTGATTCAAATTTCCATCAAATCTACATATTTCAGTCTTTCTGTTCTTCCTGTCTAATAACTAATTTGTTCTTCTTCCGTCTGTGATCAGGGACCTGCTGCACATGGGAGTGACGTTGGCCGGGCATCAGAGGAAAATCCTCTCCAGCGTTCAGACGATGACCTTTCGGAACAAGAGCACTACAACTGTGACCTTCTAGCTCACCTGCCTCCTAACCTGGACATGAACACCAGCACACGGGTGCAGCCATGTGCCGACAGCACGCTGGATCCTCTTTTAACACGGACTCCCAAGAGAGATTGACAAAAAATCATTAATGAGAAACCAGAGAATTTAAAAAAAAAAAAAAAAAAAAAAAAAAAATTGTGGTTAAAGATGAGTTTCCCATCAGCATGAGAGAGTCATCCAGTGACTGGTGAATCCCTGTCTCCCACAGTGACCAGACGGTCAAGTTGACTGACTCTGCCTTCTTCTTACAGTTAGTGCTCAGTGTTTTTATATCTACAAGAGTTTAGGACCCAATTAATGTACTAAACCAAGAGGAGAGGCAGGTCAGTTTTGTAGTATCATGTCATTATGAAAACTGGCAGTTGGTTTGTTGTCCTAAAAAAAAAAAATCACTTTCACCTTTTCAACAAACGACAAAAACAAAAGCCAGTCCAAGGATTTAATATTGTGGTGTAATTATGAATGAGAGCTGCTTTCGCCCTGGGTGTCTTGCTTTAATCCATCTGGATTACATCCCTGCATAGACACCTTTCACACCAAGACTGAAGATTTGAACTGTGTTGGATTTTTTAATTTTTTTTTTTTTTTTTTTTAAATTTGATTTCAACATTACCTCCTCTTTACTCAGGTGTGATGTGTAATGCAGACTTTAGAGACTCTTCCTAATCGGATTCTTTCATCTTCCTCGGTCTGCCTCTTCCCCCCCCTCACCAGTGCGGCAACGTGCGAGGACAAAGCGAGACACAGAGACATATCAGCACTTTTGTCGTTTCAGAGTGAATTGTAATCTTCAGTGACTCCATGTGTTTGGAGTGTCACTTGGTTATTTCTACTGCCCGTGCTTCTGCTGGCAGCTCTGTTTTATTATACTCAGACTGAACAAGGACCAAGTGGACTCAGAGACCAGAGAACACTGTAGAATTGGTTTTCTTTGTAGAAATTTACCAAGGAAGCTATCTGGCCTAAAACTTGTTTTTGCTGATGTAACTGATAAATTTTTCATTCTCTTATTCTGTACTTATTCATCATCTTCCAGTGCCATTCAGTCGTCTTTGTGGACTTAAATGCCAATTTTATAAAGGAGAAATCTCTTGAGTGATTCAATCTTAATGTACCTTAAAGGGTTACTTTGACATTTTGAAGTCAAGTGTATTATTTTCCTTCATCAGATGCTGGCTGTGTTGACAGCAAAATGTTTCTGCTTTTTGCCCCAAAGCCACATAAACACGATGCACAGCTGCGAGCTAACAGGCTAGCCTGCAGGCAGCAGTATCCATTGGTTTCAGGGTGGAATGCTAACAACGCTGCTGAGCTGCTGTTTGATTAGCCCCCCCCCCCCCTTCCCACATTATTACTTGTTGAAGAAGAACAACAGACTAGTTCAAAGTGTCAAAGTATTGCTCAAAGACTTTGCATCTCTTGGAGGATAATACCAGCCTTTTTGACATTTAGGGCCTGTATAATTTTCCCCACCGTGCATCAGATATGGAGCTTAAACATCACTTTAACAAAAATGTTTCATATAAAATGCATAGTATCGCTTCTCTAAATGGTCTTCCCCTTTTGCCATAGTGCACTTTTGGGAAATTTGGGAAATCTGTTTTAATTTTTTTTTGTTCAGTTTCAGTTCAGTTTATCTTGCATGAGGAAATTCCGTTTCCCCTCATCAGATATTTGCTCATAGTTTCTTGGATGTTACAGGATTTCTCAAGTCTGTCCTAAAATAAAAGTCATGGGCCTAAATGAATACTGACACGTCATACTGGCCATTAGAAGATCCCTTCATAATGCACTTTGCATGTTAGTGATGGAGGACAAAATCCAATCCTCTTTCTGTGCAGAAATGTGTTTAAAAGTTTTATTTGAAGCTAAGCTAAGTTTATTTGAAGCTAAGCAAGCCAATATCTTTCAAAGTTAGTCTTTTTAGTGCCAAATCCCTCTTTTGTTACTATACTTCTACTACAGCTGAAGAGGAAAACACTGTCAGTCAAGACACAAAGGCTTTAACTGTGGAAGATATCCACTTTATTTTACTAACTCAAGCAGCTGAAGCCTCATATTATCTTCAGATAAACTTTTAAATACATGTTTTCATTGAAACAAGGACTGTGGATTTTGTCCTCCATCACTTTCGTTGAATTGCTTTTGGAGGGGATCTTCTAATAGTCAGTATGAACCGGAGGAATGATTACAGCCAGCAAAACCAATGTTCCAATATTCATATGGGCACCTGACTGTTGTTTCAAGACAGACTTGAAAAATTGTGAACCTATCCTTTAACATGGTGTTTCTATCATCTGTGATCATTTTCTAGGGCTTCGAGAGGTTTACGGTGCAATTTACGCTCCAACAAAACTCACTCAGAGGTGATGATTAACACAGATTGAAGAACCAGCATGAGTTGTCTGGTTAATGCACACCAAGAAGTAATTGCTGGAAATGGTCAACCATTTTATGGCAACACATGGAAAAGACCAAGTGTGTTGGAAACATTGATGATACCATAAAATCATTGGAGCTTAGTGTGCCTCCATCCTCTTTTCTAACAATCAAAACTTGACTGGCCTCGGTCAAAATCACTGGTATTGTCATGCAAGAGTCTGAGACATTCCTTCAAGGATTATGGGAAACGTGGTCTTCATATTGAAGATCTCAGTAAAGTCAACTTTGAAATGATGAATAGATAAAGTATGTTTTGATTACCGTCCTGTGTGTAGGCTAATCTGTATTCAGTATTCATAATAAAGATACACAGCAGTGTTTACCATCAAGGACTCATTCTTCTGCTTATTAACACGTCAGATGGCCTCTGTAGATATTTAGTCTAGTCAAAATCTTTCTTGCTTCAAGCGGAGCATGAAATGTGCACAAATACGTGTAGATGTAATTGCCTGCATATCATAGGAAGTCCCTGTCTGACCGGAAAATGAAAATCCACATAATTTATATGTCTGCGGTGCGACAACGGACAACAAAGCAGCTCCACCTTTGCCAAAACACAGTAATATTTCTAGAGTTTTATTTCAATGCTTTTACATGTGAGCAAAATAAATTGTTCTTGGTTCTCTTGTTTTCATCTCTAGTTAGTAATATCTCGCCTGAACTGTCTAAAGATCATAGCAAAAAAAAAATGTTTACGTAAAATAGCTGACGGGGTGTTTTTCCTGTTTTCTTTGTGGCTCGTGTTGCAAACATGCCTCTCATCTACCCCTTTGCCCCGTTTTTTAATAATGAAGAGAGAAACAGGAGACTGCGAGGGCGAGAATTGAGTCTCACTTCACTTACGTTTCCTCCTTTCCTCTTTGCCGTCTGTTTCTCCAGAGAGCCTTTACCCCCGAGGGCCTCGAAGCTTGTCCTCTCCGATGTTTCCCTTCCTGGTCCTCAGCCCTTTTAATCATGAAGAGATGTTCTTTTCTTCTCCTGTGCCTCAGGCTTGGAGCAGCTTATAGCACAGCATAGGCTTAAACTCTCTCATACACACACACACACTTTTTTTTTACTCTCTCCTATCTCCAAAAGCTACCATAACCAGCATAAGCTGCCAGGGCTTCAAGAAGTGTTTAGCTTCATTGATTAATGTACTTTGATTATCTCTGCGTTACTGACTCATTCTTCTTGTTCTATTGCTCTCGTGTGGCCCACAAAGCACAGACTAGTGGAGTTTCCATGTAGCAGAAATAAATAACTATGTTTTTTTTTAATCCCAGAGTGTATTTTGGTGTCTGTGAGTCTCTGCGTCGGAGTGATTCAGTGTTAAAAAGAGAGATGGGCATTCATCTCTGGTTTCTACTTCTGTCAGTGCTTTGCATGACCTTTGACCCCAGTGTATAGTACAAATCTAGCCTCAGCTTTGTCCATGTATCTGAATGGCCATTCATTAGGGCTGCTGTTGAGCAGAGAGTAGACCAGGCCAACAAGGTTTTAGCATTTGGTGGATTGTGTCATTCCCCTCGCATTCCTGTGTGCATTCAAGTGTGGAGTGCGGGTGTGTGTGTGTGTGTGTGGGTGGGGGTTAGCCGGTAGGACAGGTATATGTGTGTTTGAAAGCAAAGGGGGGCAGGGAGGGAAAGAGAGACAGGATAGGAGACACTGAAATGCTTTCACTGTCTGGAGCAGTAAACAGCACACAAAATCAAAGTGTGATCCTGCATCAAATGTATGTAATTTGCATGTGAAACTAGATCCGTTTCTGGCAGCGGCAGACTAATTTCGTTTTCCATCAGTCTTCTTTTTTGGATGTGCAAAATATTACTTAGATTTTCCTCAACAGCAGAAGCTTGAAGATGGAAACTTAGATTTGAGATTGTAATTTCTGCGCCACTCTCCCTTCGCTTCAGGTGCCAGATTTTCTCCCTGAGATGACTCGCAGACAATTTGATCAAAATGGTCTAATATTTCTGAGCAAATCCACCGAGCACCCAGCTAAGATTATATTTCACCTGTGTATGCGGGGCGGTTGTGGTGAAAGATGGGAGGCACATTGCTCGGCAGTGCGCTTCCACTCTGTTTCGTATTAAATCCGATCACTGGGAAAGTTGTCGCTGCACGCTGTTCAACAGCATGTCTGTTGACTTTGCAGGAGCTTGTGCCAGGCCATCACTGTAAATAAGAATTTGTTCTTAGCTGACCCATCTGGTCAAATAAAGGTTGTAAGAATTTAATTATATGTTGATGCTGCAGCACAGTTTGATGTGGAATTAGCTCTGTACTTTTCATTATGCACCTAATCCAGTTAATCAGTGTAAACCTTTTGATGACAGACCCCTGCTGCAGTGCTATCATTGTTGTTATTTGTTATTTATGTCTAGGCTGTTGCCCTCAGAAGAAATTTACTTTTTAATTTCTGAATTACAAATGTCCAGCCTGCTCCGTTGTGCATCTGTTTGCTCATAAAATTGATTATTCATGAGGCCATATAGTTCCCCTTATACACATCATGACTCCATAACAGCCATAAATCACATACTGGTATCCACTTCTCCTTCACTAGACTTCAAAGACCGGATCGCATGTTTGACGGAGGTGTTTGTGAGATGAAGAATGCGAATATGAGCATTAACACCTTCAGGATGAGCGACTGGCCCCCCCAAAGGTGTTTGCAGGTTCCTGCTCCATCTCAGCTTTCAGTGCACACACAGCAGCCATCCGTCTCCCCTGTGGTGCCCTTTTGTTTTCCGCTGCGCTGAGATGTGCTCGTTGCCTTCTGTGAGGAAATGAAAGAAGTGTGACCTTCCCTGCTTCTTATCCTCTCCATGCGGATCGCCCCATATTCTGAAACTCAATCCACATGCTTTGCTTCAAGGACCGCTATGCTAGGGAGGGGGAATTAAAAGTAGGGGAAACTATCAAATTGCTCTAAAAGTCTGAAGAAGCAGAAGTAATGAAGCTCTGTGTGTGTGTGTGTGTGCGTGTGTGTGTGTTAAAACTCATGTTAAATATGTTTCTGATCAGTGTGATTGATCTTCTGTTTGAACTCACCTTATTGAGCTCAGATTGATGAGTTTACTTCTCAGTGTTGTGCTTAACCTCTAACACAGGCTTCACCTTCTTGTCCTAACTCATCCTGCTCACCCCTGAACCCCACAACTCTAAATCTGAACCATTAGCTGAAAAATGTGAATCTCCCGTTGGTCACCTCTTTAAAAACTAAAAAACAGCCTTTTTATACTCACTTCCAAGCATTTTTTTGTTTTGTTTTTGTTTCAACAGACAAAGTTCGTATTTCACCATCAGTTTGAAATATCTAAAGTTAGTTTTCTGTGCGGCAGTAAAGACCTCAGCTCTGTCTGCTTTTTCCGTTTTTCATGATTACAGCGAAGTCTGGTCCTCATATTTGTACTGTGGTCAAAGCTGTTTACTCTAACCGGATTTCGCCTTTTCTTTTCCTACATTTAAATGACAGTGCAGCAACAAATAACCTAAATGAACTATTTCCATACATGTTTACCAAGCAAATGAATGATTAAACACTGGACATTCAAATAAACAGTCCGATGCATGTATGTGAGTTCCTGCACTGAGAGCAGATTTTGCTCTTGAATGTAGTCTGAACCTCATTCAAGTCAGTCTCTGGGTTTCATGAATGCAGCTCCCTGCACAGCAGGCCTACAGATTAAGTGCACCCCCTCTTCTGTTCCCCCCCTGGCCCCCAAAGCTACACCCACTGTTTCTGCCCACTTTGGGTAAACGACTGTCCATCAGAACTGTTGATTATACTGTAAAAACATGACCACTCACGTTTATCACTGACCCCATGAACAAACTGTGTGTTTTGGGTTCACATTGTGACAATCTGCAAGACCGTGTGTGTGTGTGTAGGTTTCTCTCTGAGTCCCTACACCTTTGTTCAACATGTGCAGAGCCCACTTAGAAATTTGAGGAAGGCGCATATGGTTATAATTTAACCAGCATCTGGACGTAATACAACAAGAAATATAAAGTGTGTGTATGAGACAGAAAGAGAGAGAGAGTGAATGTGTGCATGTATTGAATGTAATCAGATTACAGAAATAAAGTAATTGGGCATACTCTTCAGTTTAACACAGTTCATATGCAACAGAAATGACCACCACCCTTATTCAAATAGAATATACCCAGAACAGAAGAATTTGCAGGGGGGAAAAAAGAACAAAAAAAGAAAGCATTGATATTATTTACCGTGTTATGAGCTCCCTCTAGTGTGCAAAAAGTCTCATCTCTGTTTATTATAATATTGAGAGAAAATAATTGTTTCACTTCACGTTTATGTCGACTCACACATCCGGGCTTACCGGTGTTTGGCAAAAAAAAAAAAAAAGTTAGGTCAAGCTTAAAATATGCAGTACATCCTTCTGCACAGTAGATATGCATGAAGGCTGTATGTCTGTGTGTAGGCGAGTTTTTCATCCGAGACATCAGTCCAACTTCACTAGATAAGAAAACGTGTCATTAACCCTGCACTGTCACGCCTGCAGAAATGCATTTTAGTGCACGACTGTAGTGCAGTGATTCGTTTTCATTTTCCACAGTGTCAGTTTGTGCACAGTCGTGCACGCAGCCTGCGTCATTGCCTCCAGATGTCTGGATTGACTAAATCTGACGGAGACAGAGACGGAAAGCATCATGTGCGAATGATCAGGGAGGTCAGATGTGTGTGTGTGTGTGTGTGTGTGTGTGTGTGTGTGTGTGTGTGTGTGTGTGTGTGTGTGTGAACTTCTCAACTGCAGCATTTCAGTCACGTCAAATAACTGACCCTTAGCACTGAGCAGTGTGTATCTCTTTATAAGTGTGTATCTGTTTATAAAGGATGTTATAATCTTGAGGTGTAACGACCAAATATTGCTGACAATATCTGTATTTCCATCACACAAAAGCGTCATAACCATGTCATGAAATATACCTTTTTTAAGGTTTCCTCACTGTAACTTTGAATTTACTGAACATCTGGAGCTTCTGTATTTTTCAGCCGCGCTGCTCTGTCGCCGCCTGGCGGTGATGTGAGGATGTGGCACCCTGAGGGAAAAGCAGAGTCATGTTTCGCTTGGCCGACCACAGGTGGAGGTCTGAGAGGATGAGACTTAGATGGAGGGGCACTTTCATGCTGCAGTAAAGATAAATCCAAACAAACAAATCAACTCCTACCAAATACACTCGGCTGTCTTTCACATGCTCGACATTTTTACAAGCATGTTGTGATTCTCTTTTGTTCACAAGCACAGACACCCTCCTCCTTACTGCTGCAAATAACTATTATTATTCGATTCATTGTCTTAATAATAATATAATATCTCAATAATTCTCATTACTCTCTTTAATACATACATAAAAAGAGCCTTTATATATATTTAGATAAGTGCACAACAATTTAAAGAGCCCCTCCAGACATGTTTTAAGACATAAAAATACTCTGCTTACAACAATAATGTGTGTCTGATATGGTTTTTCCACTTTAAAATGCTTAAAATGACATCTCCTCCTTCTCCCTCATTAAAAAAAATCCAGAATCTCTGAATTTGCAAATATTGTTCATTTCAGAAGTTGAACTGCTGGATACCAGACGTCTCCTACTTCACTATAAAGTTCATTTTCAGTGTTTGTGCACTGGAGGCTTCACGCTTCCACATAACACTTGTGTAAGTTGAATATTGGATCAGGATTGACTCCAAACTAGTGATGATGTCACAAATCCTGCTTGTAGGCCCGTCCCTTAAAATCCGATGTTCAGTGATCACAGTGAAACTTTCCACTTTCAGCAGATGAAGGTGAAAACAGCCTTCTGCACATACATCATTCTGCACAGTGATGCTCAAACATCCAACCAAAGGAACAAAAAGAAAATCATTATAAATGTTTGTCTCATGTAATGCAAGAAGACATTTTAGGGCAATATAAAACAAAAAAGGAGGTAAATAACTATAACTTAATAATGACTGGAGTACAATTTTAGATTTTGTTTCCATCTTTCCACCAGTGAGAGGGGAAAACAGAGTGGCATTTAGACTATCACGTGTTCTTGGTGACTTTTACAGACTGTCCCTGCCCCACTACTCCCATACAGTAAAATGAATCTGACACCCTTCGGCACAACAGCAAGTTGCTAGTGGATGAGCGACACTGAAGCTTGGCAAGGATCCTGAACAGTGTTCACATGATTTCTGATTGAAATTTGTGTTTTCCTGCCACACATGTGCGGAGAAATGCTTCCATCTGCAGTACACCCACTTCTCCCACTAAACAATTGAGCTCGGCCTCTCCTCATCACTGTACAGTGTGTGCACGGTGGAAAAAATAGCTCAGCTCCATCATAGTTTTTTGCTCTATATCTCTGACTTACTATTTTGTCACACAGACTAAAATTAAGATCTTCGCACGGTTACGCAACAGAAGTCTAAAAACAAACTCCACTGTTCTAACCCAGATATCAGATAGTTACACAATGCGGAAACTGGGATCAGTCACACAAATGCAAACTACTTCTCATTTGAGTGTTTACTCCTTCCACGCACCATAATAACCCCACTACTTAGAGTCGACGGTGGCCGCCGTCCACTCTCTTTGGCCTGGGAACACTCAGGGTTGCAATTTACACGGAGAAGATCAAGACTGACCTCCAGCTGCCTGTGTGGCTGTGGTCAATCGAAAGAGCGATTATAGCAGCTTAATCCCAGATGATCTCTGCTTCCAAAAGCCACTGCTGCAAAGAGAGGAGGCTGCAGTGCAGGAATAGCGCCCGCATGGCCGCCATAACAGCTGGAAGACGAAGGAGCGGAGACAGATGAACAGATGTATGAATGGATCCTATGACAGTCAATGAGCTTGACCTTAGTGTACAGATGCACTTTCATTCATGCATTAAGTCAATTAAAATCATATTTATACAAACTTTAACCTACTGATCAGCACGTCACACATTCGAGGAAGCGTTTTCACTAACTTCAGAATTGTCAAAATGAACTTGTCTGATTTCTCTCTCTTGAAATGACAATAGATATATCTATCTCTGGGAAATCAGACTAATACCCTGCAGTTGTGTCATGGTGGGAGAGAGTGAATAATCTGATGGATAAATGGAAGGTATTTATTATCTTTATGTAAGATGCAAATTCATTTTTCCTTCCAGTATGGATCTTTAAGCTGGGACTTAACAACTATGTATGCATGTAGGGGATTAGAAGGTGGATTTCTTTGCATATAATGCTGAGAAGATAAGTAATCCTCTCCATCAGCATCATCAGGTTTTAAACGGCAACCTAATGTTTCCATATTATTTGCGTCACTCTGTCTGTATTCTGTTTTCTTTCATTTTCTTTCGTATTATTCTGGTAAAGAGATAAGCACTCAGAGGATGTCCTCAGTGGTTTTACCAAGTGAAAAGAGGTTCACACATCCTGTGCACATCCTTCATGGCTAGTGTGAAAATCAGGCACTGGGGGTTTGGCTTGCGCATGAACCCAGACCCTGACAATAACACTCACCGCTGGCCTGGAGCCCGTGCCAGGCTTTGGGAGGATGCCACCCTCTCTTTGTCTGAGCCAACAGGAGCTGGAGGGCAGCGAGAGTGTTAGTTATAATGACATTGCTCCTGCAGTTTAACTGATCAATTGTCCATGTTTGTTGGAAGATTTGTCGCCACTCTGCCTGAAGTAAAGGTCAGAGAGCTGAACCCTGACAGCTTCCACTGTTTCAGATTATAAGGCAGCCACGGGAGTAGAGATACTGCATCCGGGCGCTCTCTTAATCTGAACAAATGTAAGCTGGCGGGGCTTCAACACAAATCCCTCACTTTCCCTCCTTTAAGAGATAAAGAGGGAAAGATGCTGATTGCTTTCCGTCTACATTTTTACTCAAAGAAGCACCTCACATCAGCAGGAGTCATTGTTTGTGACTGGGTGTTGCTGCTGACATGTTAGGACTGGCTTTGTTTTATTTTGGTTTTAGACTCCACAAAGGAGCAATCAAGACTTTTTGATATTTTACAAGTGCTTCAAGTTCTTCTTTCCAGCAGTTTGATGCCTGACATCTTCGGGCCGGATGTTTCAAATCTTCATGAATCTCTATCAAAATAGCTCTGCCTTGTTGTTTTGTCTCTAAGTCAGGAGCTGCTTTTGCCTAAAGTAGATGTAGCAGGTAAAACTGAGCTGAAGAGAAGAACGATTTTCATCTGCTACAGCATTTGACTCCGGATAACAATGTTTGCGAGCCGTGGTGGAAGCGGAGGAGGGAAAGGGGGGAAATACTCTGTGGAAGACCTCTATGGCATCAGTAAGAAGCCCAAGGCGTCGTCCTCCTCTGGGAGTATTGTGGCCAAATCTGGAGCCCGGACCAGCAAGACCCCGGACCAGAGGACCGAGTCAGAGGCCCTTGCTTCTCAGATCCTGGAGGCAGCGCACAGGCTGGTGGAGCGCCGCCGACTGGAGCTCTACCTGAGAGAATGTGGCCTCTCCCTGGCCGATTGTGATGCCGAGCGCTCGGCAATGACATACAGGTGAGTGGGAAGGAGGCAGAGAGAGTGACACAGTATGTGTGGAGAGGTTTGCTCCAAAATGAGGTCTATATAATGTTATATGAATAGCAAATACAGCAAAGTTATGATGTGAAATCATGAAGCAACATGATTTTTGAGAGTAAAAACAGTCAGCAGCAACTGAACAGTAACAAATTATAATAAAATTCTAAAACACTTTCAAATTAAATCTCTCACTCGCATTCGTACTCATTACTTCAACTCATCGCGTCTCAACATGCACATTGAAGCGATCAAATGACATTTTATAAGGAGTTTCATTTTCAGCTGCCTCTGAGAAACCGCAGGACAAACTATCAGAGAGAAACTATCAGATCCCCCCTGAACACTCAGCCATCTGTGGATGATCCATTTAAATAACATGATTAATATTTTTCTTATATATTACTAATGCATGAATGTAGTTGAGTGTTTGAAGAGGGCTGCAATTGAAGGCAGTGAGTGGAGACATCATTCACGGGGGGAGGAAAAAAAAAAAAGAAATATATTTGCAATTTTTTTTTTTTCCCACCAGTGACCTAGAAACAAATATCACACATTTGATGAGATTTGGAAGCAGAGCGGCGCTGAATAAATATGGCTGGACCGTAGAAACATCTGGCTGTTCGGCATCACTGATGTTAATGCCAGATAAAGTGACTTACATGGGGCCTCTATATCAACTAATTCAACCTCTAAAAGACCGCTTGACTTGGTCAACACCAGCGGGGCACAGGTTCAGGGTTAATGATGCATGATGTGACAGCAGGGGACAGTTGGTTGTCACACTGCTTACACCTCTCAGTTGAAAGTGCTCAGATGAGCTATTTTGGGATGAAAAGGATGCTGTAGAACTTTTTTCCCGGTTGGAATAAGAGGTCTTTTTTTCTTGTTTTACATCTAGCATAAAGACATATATATTACAGCATAATCATAGAGTATATACAGCATCTTGTTGCCTATTTTATTGTGTGCATGTAAGGTAGTGGTTTATTTATGAATGCAATTCATGTTGCAGCATAAAAAAACAGGGTTCTCATGACATAACATGACATTTTACTTGCTGTACTGTATTCCAGTCTCACACAGTCCTAGAGACTCCAGTAAAGTTGCCTCTAGGTGGCAGCGTCACCTTGGTGTAAAGACAAGTCAGCCCTGTGGCACAATGACTCACAACCAACCAGAGCAGAAGAAAATGTGCTGCTTAAAGAGCATCTTATGCATGAAGAAGTGACTCCTGCAGTTTCAGAAAACATGTCTTATTTACTCTCAAATCTTGAAGTGATCATACTCTACTTGTAGCATTTAGTACCAGCACACATTTGACAGTTATTCAGCTGAGCTGATTCTTTCACCTCTGGCAGCACAGTAGAACTGACTCTTTTAAATAGTTTATAAAGCCTCTGTATGTGATATTTTGGCCTTGGTTAATTTGTGTAATAATGCATCAGACTCTCTCATGACTGAAAGTGATTATTTGTAATCAACACAGCATCTACCTTGGTGTTCTCACTAATTCGCTGGTTTTGCAGGAAGCAACAATCTTCCAAACCTGAGCGCAGAGCACATTTGGGAGAGCGACACAGATAGTTGAATTTTTGACAAACAGATTATGAGGGTCAGGATGTATAATCTTGTCTTTTGATGAAATGAAGCTCTGACGTATTTAAACATATTACAGTTTATCAGATGGAATTGTGATGGATTTAGTCAAAGCAATTCTACTGAAAGCCTTCAATAACTGTCCTCTCGTTTAATCATTTTAAGATGAACCAAAGCTGCAAGAAAAGCAAGTTGTCTGCAGGAGTATTTCAAAGTTACAGTTTCAGAGAGGATAAATTCCCTTGGTTAAACTAAACTACATGCAAATTTCATGTAGAGGCACACCACAAACAATTCTCAGCATTCTTTATTTTTACTTTAATCTAAGGAAGCCAAAACCAGCTGTTAGCATCTCTGCAGCTGGCAGGAAAAGCCTGTCGACAACAGTGTGTCACTGTGGGAGATGTGTTTCTTTGCTCCATCTCTGCAGATTGTCTTACTAGACAACATTTATGCATGGCACATATTAATATTGTTTATCCGTTTTTAGAGCAAACTGTTAAGTTTTTAAATACAAATATGAAATCATGAGATTTGTTATCAATTAGATAGCAGAAAGGAGTTCACCTAAAATAAATGAATGAACTCACTGTGTGTATTAACATAAAAATCTCACTCAAATCAAAGATTTACTGCACTTTGTAAGAAAGTCATGTTGGTTCAGGCCACGACAACATTTTATAAATGAGCTTGAGTGTTTTATTTAAGATGAAGGCTTTACAGAGGATCACTGAGAGACATACCTTGTAATGAGCTTTGGTGCTGATGGCAGAGTTGTATATCCTCTCAAGGACATTCTCATTATACAATATGTTGTATAATGCTCCTCCATAGGCAAGCATAGAAAAGGTGGTCATCTATTTCCTCTTTTCCTCAACTTTATACAGCTATACATGCAGGGAAGTGAATACGTATGTCTTCAAGATTCACTAATTTCTGTTGCTACAGAACTTCAAGATGGAGCAGCTGGTGCTCTGTGACAGTGAAGGCAAGCACCACCATCAATTAGTGCAATAATTTCTGAACCGTTGAGCAGGTTGAGTCACTGTCGTTAGCTCTGCTGCTGTTTAAAGTGACGACGACTGACGTTATTTGGAGTGATGGTAGATGTGTAGATTAAGATTCAGTAAACGTGTACTTTTCAGGTCTGGAATACAAAATGAGATGATTTTTTGGAAAACTGGCTGTTGATGTGAGGTGCACACTTGACTAGACACACTGAGGGATCCCATTTTCACCCACCCTCCTCGTCTGTGTAGGTGCTGAGGAGATCATTAAAGCCTCTTCTATTTTCAAATGTCACAGTCAGTGGCATTCACATTTTCTTTCTGCCTATACAGCTGGAAACTTCCCTCCGTCCCAGCTCGTACTGAATGGCTCTGTAAAAAGAGCTGATTGCCAACATACTCAAAGTTAGACTCTGCTGGCAGCTGACTGCCGTGCAGATTGTCCTGCTGGGTGAAGCAGACATTACAGAGCACACTGACTGAGAGCTTTATGGATTGACAGTCTTCTCTAAGAATATGGCAGCATAGTTTAGATTGTAAACACAGCCTGGAAGGAACTATTATCATTGCCTGGCCACCGACTGACACAACAGTTTTATTTTAAAATGATGTGATGAGATGAGATGTGATATGTCATGCTTTGATGTGATGTGACTCAGACATGGTGATGATGATGATACAGTGTTTAAGTATAATTTTGGTGGCTGGTTATACAGACACACAGCAGATCAGGCTGAAAAAAAAAATACTCTTTTGCATATGCAAACATGGGTGTGGTAGAAAGACTGAGATCTCTGTGTATAGAAATGGAGAATGGGAGAGCCATATCTGAAAAATGAGGAGCTTGCATCGACTGTAAGTGAAAAATTACATCTCTAATATAATATCGTTTGTGTGGGCTTTTTTTTGTTTTTTTTTAATTTTCTCACAGCACAATATTGTGTGGAAGCTCCACTAACATAATGTGACGATGTGATGAAATGTGTACACAGTGTGATGAAAAATGTAGAGATCACACCCGAGAGAGAGAGAGAGAGAGAGAGAGAGAGAGAGAGAGAGAGAGAGAGAGAGAGAGAGAGAGAGAGAGAGAGAGAGAGAGCATCTTGCAAACCCCCACATTGCTTGTGTGTGTCGTGAACAATTTTTGGAGCCTCTGGAAAAAAAAAGGGAAGAAGAAGAAGAAGCAGAAGGTAAAAAAAAAAAAGAAAAAGAAAACAGAAAAAGTCGGACTGTGAACTGACAAATATAAAGATGCTGGATGAAAGCCCAGAGGCGGCATCGCGCGTTTGAAATGTCTGCTGCAGCTGATTTTGGGGCCAGTATGCCGGCGTTTTTTTGTCGAATAACGAGAGACCTGCACAGATGTTGCTGCTGCTGCCGCTGCTGCTGCTGCCGGTATGTGAACGACTTCACACACTGAAGGTAATAAAAAAAACCGGCTCGGTATTTTTCTCTTGAATTTGTTTTTTCCCCCTCTCCCTCTCTCTTTCTCTCTCTCTCTCTCTCTCTCTCTCTTTTTCTCTTGCATCAATTTGATGCTGCGTGAGGCTGCTGGGCGATGATGCATCGTTGGGGTTTGACTGTGTGAATTCGCATCATATCAAGTCTGTTTACCCTACTCGGAAATGTAAATTCGAGCAATCAAGACAGTTTTCTTTTTTTTTTGCTGAGCCACCTTGCGACAATTTTTTTTTTTTTCTCTCTAAAAAATGCCTTATTTCGACGCGAGGTGAGAGGATGCCTGTAGCTGTGATTGTGTCATTGCTGCGGCACACTCCGGAGCTCCTCGGCTCAAGACAGACACAACTATCCTCAGCTGAAGAGAAGACAGCAAGCTGGCAAGTGCTTCATCAACCAACATAAGCCATACCAGGCTGTGCATGTATGTGTGGGGGGGGAAAGGCCGACTCTCTCTGACACTCTCAAGGGAGGAATCTATAACACTGAGGTTCCCATCCCCAAATCCGTCTGAGGACTGCTGTGAGCTTACAAGCTTCCTGATGATTTTTGGAGGGCAGCCCTGATGCATCTTGTGAGTGTGAACACTCAGAGAGCCTTTTGCCAGGTTTGCATCACCAGACAGGAGACGGAGCAGACGGTAACTCTGTGTGTGTCATGTTAGAGGCTGGACTCTCGCCTGCCCCCTCCAACTCTCAGCCAAAAAAATCTCTGACCTGCCCTGTCAGAGCCCCTCTTGTATGAGCATCACCGCTTTGCCACAGCAGCACAACAGCAAACAGTGTAAAAGCAGCACCCCAAATTTTTTTTTGCAGACATTATTGTTTGTGTGAGCTCCTGGAAAGAAAGAAAGAAAAAAAAAAGGTTTCACCCAGACACCCAAAATAAGAGACAGCGGAAACAACCAGGGTCAGGATGCAGGTGTCCTTCGCCTGCACTGAGCACAACCTCAAGAGTCGCAGTGAGGACAGACTCTGTGGCCTTCGCACCGCTCCACCTCCTGGAGGAAGCAGCGGTGGGGTAGGGGGAGGAGGTGGAGGTGGTGGTGGAGGAGGAGGAGGAGGCGGTGGTAGTGGAGGAGGTGGCGGTGGAGGAGGTGGAGGAGGTAGTGGACAAGGGAGCAATGGCAACTACATGTCCCAAGGCTCGGTCAAGACCAGGGAGGGGTCCGGGTCCCGTCAGACTCCACAGGGTCATGCCCACATGAAGGAGGCCATCGGGCGCCACACCAGTATGAAGTACAGGTGAGTATGGTCCCCCCAGGTGAGGAGAGGAAGAGCTGGAGCTGTGAGAGCTTTGATTGTTGACCTCCAGATTATCTCACAGGTGTTAGATTATAATGATGAGCATCAGCAGCAAATCCTCCACCAGAAGCAAGGTGGCAGGTAATGCGTTCGAGCCTTTTATCATCAATTCTATTTCCGTCAGTCTCTTTGTGGAGATGTGAGGTGAATTTAAGGTTAGCTTCAATTGTCACCAACATGCAGCCTGTAATATATTGTCCAGACTGCCTACATGTCCATTAGCAAAGATGAAAAGCGCCTCAGTAAGAGCTCTGACATTATAAAAAAACATGACATTTACTCCTAAAAACGCTTACACGGATGGATGTAAAAATGCTTATTTAATCCATACCACACAGCCATAATGTTATCACAGTATAACAGACAGTATGCCTATAGGAGCATTTGCCATAAGCTTATATGTTTTATGGAGATTTCAACCCAGCCTCTTGCTCCACACCACAGATTAATGAAAAGCCTCCTGTAACAGCTCTCCTAAATTCAACCCCAGAACACCCAGCTTTTCCTGGAGATTTTTTAAAAGCATTTCAATTTCATAAAACAGTGTTGCAGGACAGTATGTTATGTACAGACAAGCACTGCTGCACACACCAGGTCTGAGTCATGGTGTAGGAAACTGAACAGACCGGCCCAACAGCAAGAAAAGAATGTCGTTGGTGTGTTTTTTTTTTCTGTCTTTTAGGTTGTTTTTTTTGGCACAGAATCAGATTCAGTTCACCTTGATGGATTAGAGCTTCAGCTTGGCAAGGACAGCTGTTCATGCAAATTTCCACTCAGAGCAGTAGAAAATAATGTATTCCTTTAATAAATATGTATATAAAAACACTTAACATTACACAATCCGTAATCTATAAGAGCATACCTCTTACGTTATGTGTTTCCTTCATTTAGACTGCAAAATTCAATAACTAGGAGGAGCGTTTTAATGACCTGTTTTCCTGTTAATCAGGTTGATTGAATTGCTGCCATTTTCTTCAGTCAATTTAGTTTTCATTTAATAGGATGTTTAAAAAAGGAATGAGGCACAAGATGAAACCTGCATACTGTTTTTCTTTTTTTTTTCCCTAAAAAAATGATTGCATAGCTACTTCTTGGGTTGGATTATTCTAGCTGCTCTGCCATCTCTGGAAAAGTGTCACTAATAGGGAGTGCAGCAGCACAATAAGTCTATACAGCATATGGCCAGCTCCAGTTGCCAGTGGCAACACCCCAGGCATTGCCTTTAGTTTTTGTCTGTCTTACTTCCCAATCAGCCAGCATTGCTGTCGCTTATCAGTCCCTTCTGCAGCACAGTCCGCTCGAAGCCACGCCACCCGGCCGCAGTGTCTGTTTGTGGCAGCTCAGTGGTCACACATTCTCCATTTTACACTAGACTGAGGTCAGGGAGAAAAGGGAATGGTTTGCACTTAAAACACGCTGCATACTGTATGAATTAGTTTGCGTATTGGGACCACAGAAGTGCCAGTGATACGGACGAGATCGGGATTCCATTTTCCAGATGGCACCTATCGTTACCACTATTTGCCCATGTTTTCTAATCCCCCGCGCTATCTCATTAACCTAAGTATTCATCACTCACGAGCAGGTCACTGACGATGGTACCTGCTGCCAGTTATCACTCCCATGAGCCCCTGCTGGCACCCCCTGCCCCAACTCGCTCTGTGGGACTCTCTCTTTATCTCCTTTCTTTGATCTAAGTTGTGCAATTTCTGACTAATTGTCTTTAAAATATTCCCTTTTCCACTGTTTGTAAAGTTGAAAGGGTGTTTCGACGTGGATGTGTGTAGTTTTTAAGATTCGGTACAAAGGTACTAGAAAGGTGATGGTTAAAATAAGTGAATTAAACTTTAATACAACAACAGAGAATGGCAGTTTGTATCGCTTACTGTCAGGGGTATTGTGACTATAATTACAGATATTTATGTCTCTCAAAAATTTGAGAATAATTGTTAATAAATCAACATTTAAATATACATTTCTGTTGTTAGCGACGGACTCATCTTGTGTGTTCATATCAAATCTCAAACCTAGATAAGCTCATAGTTATACCCACATTTAAAAAATGATTTATGTTCATATAACTGTTGGATATTTTAAGATCTTTTATCAATCTTTTTGAAAACAGCAATGATAGTCTTTTGAGACTTGTGGAGGTAAGTGTGAGGAGTGACAGTTGATGTCACTCAGGCAAATTTCTGTCATTCAGTGAATTGGCCGTTTCTATGGTAACCATGCCCTCTCTTTTCACCAACAGCAACCCGGTAGGCAGATCAGGTGCATCTCCAGTATAGATTTATCAGCCAGTGTTGGACATTTCTCAGGGATTTATGTAATCTAACGGCCACAGTGGCACATTGTGCCGGTAGCAGGCGGCAGGATGCAACAATCTTAATACATGAGTGCTATTTCAACTGAAGACCATTTTGAAGTTTCATGTGAGTGGGAAAGCCTTGTTCTTACATAAAATATTCTACACTATGACACACCGTAAAGTGAGTTAAACATTATTAGAGTCAAAAAGAAATTGTAATATTCAAATGTTACAACAGTCTAAAGCAGGCAAGACAGGATGGACCTCAGGGAAGAACATCAATCTGCAAGGAGTCCAACTGAACTTTTGCCAACATTTTGGTTCTGTACAGTGATTTTACAGTATCCATAATTGTTAAAGGAATAGTCTGACATTTTGGGAAATATGCTTGTTCACTTTCTTGCCCAGTTTATATGAGAAGACTCAGACATAAGTGTGGTATCGATCATCTCATCTGACACGTGGCAAGAAAGAGGATAATTGTATTTCTCGAAATATCCAACTATTCCTTGAACAGTTCGATGGTCTTCGGTAGAACGGAAGGACTCTTCTAATTTTGTGTCCAAGACTGAACAATCTTGACACTGTAAAATTCAATTCCAATGAATTTTCACAGATTTGGACACCAGTGTTGTTGTCTACAGCTTTGCTGTTTGAAAGCTCCGGAAATAGTTCAGAAGTGGACTGTGAGTTAAAATGAAAATTTTGTTAAATAATAATATAATAATAATAATAATGCATGATCTCTATCACTAAATATTTAGGACTTGCTGTGTTCAGGCTGGCCTGCAGTTAAAGCAACAGTAAAGTTACGTTTTCACAGGATGAGTAAACAGTTAGACAGCAGGCAGTTAAAGCAGGTAAAAATAGGAATCTCCAGTGAAAGGAGATATACCATAATGTAAAATACTGTCATACTAATACTGAATATTCATGTTTAGCAGGAGAACAAGGCTTATTTGCATTTGAAGTGTCCTGACATTCAACGACGCGGAGAGTTGCTGTTCTCTATCAGAGTACACTTGAACGGTGGGTTTTGAAAGCCTGAACTCTCAGCAGCTGATGAAGTAATGATCGAGTCGTTTGGTGCTGATGAACAACCCTGTCAAGTTGTGCAGATATATTGTGGTCATTTAGAGCTATGAGACAGTGATCCAATCTTATTACTCAGTAAGCCCCTTGTTACAGTCAAGTTGTAATCTTAACCTTTTATACACTCCAAGGGCAGAATGACCTCACAGCTTCAGTCTGTTAATTTGATCCCAGACTATTTACTTTAAGTAATGTGGATTTAGAGTCGCCTCTTACATAAAACTGAGTTTATTCACCACAGAAAAGCCGTGGAAAAATTAGAAAGCAGACTTTTCACAGTTTATAAAACACTGTTGACCCCATGCTGTATGTTTTTAACTCTTAAAAATCCCAAACAGTGATTAAATGTGTTTCTCAGAGTGAAGAAATCATGAATGATAATTCAGTGATAATTAAGCAATTTGGCCTCATTGTTATCATGATTAATAATTACTGGAAACAAGTGGTTTGGGCAGCTGAGAGGAGAACACGACAACCTTGACCATTAACTCTTCTCTCACTGGATTTTTCCAGTTAACTGAACAGATTAGTGACTTTCAGGTCCAGCAACAAGTTTTAAGGCAAAGTCACACTTTACCTTCACTTGCTTGATGTCAATCTGGCTTGTAACCAAAATATATCCAAACTATGATCTGTTTCGGGCATCTAAAAAGAAAAATCTGCAGAATGTCGTAATTAAACTTTACAAATTATGGAATTGAACAACACTTGAAACCGTTGTTTGTGCAGCTGCATGTTTGAGCTCTCGTGTACATAGGAAAGAAAATAAAGCAGATAATTTAATCTTCTCAAAATGTGAAGTGACTGCTGGGTCAGTGCTGTTTGACGAGGTTTACATTTGTCAATATTTGTCTGTAGATGGAGACAACAGCAGCAGCAATCAGCAGGCTTATACGGAACTGTGAGCATCATAATCAGGACCAGAAAATCCACGTCATGTCCTCTGAACAGGCTGTCTAGTCAAAGTCTGATATTGTCTTCCGGCTGAGACAAAGTCATCATTGCATGTCATTACATAAGAGCAGCACGCAGCCTAATGAAAGAGAGTGTGAAAAGGTCATGAAAAAGTATTAAAATATATAATTTAAATATATAATTTCACATTTTACACTTAACATTTCTAAAATATTTTAAAGTACTCTGCTATTAGATATAATTTTAAATTAAAATTCATTTTGCTGCTCTAACAGATTATTTACACAATTACAAAGTAAACCAAATAACAAAGGTTTTTATTCTTTCACCAAATGATTTGTCATCATCTTTGGACTCTGAGTTAGTTGCAATAAGATGGAAAAAAGCCAATTTATTTTAGTTGTTGGAATAATATTCTAATCAATTCCTGGTAGTCTTAAAGTTACCCAATATCCAGCTGGCAGTATCATGGGCATACACCGTAAAAGTAGTTTCAGTTTAGTTTAGAAACTAGGCAAACTGAGGGACTCCCCTATATTCTCAAAAACATCTTAGCGACTGCATTTAATCATTTTAAATTCACTGAGCTGTCAAAGTCTGTATTTACAAGGCAGCGGACGGGGAAACTGACACATCATTCTAATATTCATCTTCATCTCACTCCACAGACATAAAACAGGTCAGCAGGTAGCGGCGCAGCACAGTGACCTTTTCAAACACTGAATCTCATTATTAAACACCTTTTGAAACACATTGAGATGATTCAAAACTCAAACTATATGAACATTTTTGTCTTGTTTCACCTTATAACCGAATACTCTGCATTACGGAGAACAAGCAGTGCTACACATATTCTTATATCCATCCCCCCAAACTTTACATAGTTTGGGACAATGGACACAATTATAAAGTGGCTCACAATTCTAATATCAGCTCTCAGCCGTGCCACTTCATTACATTCAATTTCAGTTAATAGGAGAGTCACGAGCCACTAAGTTAGTAGTTAATATATAATTGTCAATGCT
Source organism: Thunnus thynnus (assembly GCF_963924715.1). Lineage (NCBI taxonomy): Eukaryota > Metazoa > Chordata > Actinopteri > Scombriformes > Scombridae > Thunnus > Thunnus thynnus. The sequence continues at coordinate 11,978,160 of NC_089529.1, read as the reverse complement.
GTTAGCACCAGTAAAAAGTAATTCACCTCAACTGGACTGAGGCAGAAACTTCTGCACGGCTAAATACGACTAGAAGTAAGCGAGAAAATACTGTATGTTCTTTGTAATTTAGGTGAACTGACCCTTTAAAGCCCAGAAACTGCGTATACAGCATTATTAAAAGAGAGCAGACAGTCCACCATCTTCCTACAATTCAGGCTCAAAAAAAGCGTGTATAAGCACAGTCACACACACACACACTAACACACATTGACGTGAGTGTTATTAATATCTAGGTGTGCTTCCCTCTAGAGAAGAGCCTGCTCAGCATGTGTGTGGCGTTTTACGACAACTGCAGGAAAAAAAAAATCCATCATTTGCAACTAACCATCTGTATATAGTGTCTTCCTTCTGTTTCAGGTGAAAACGAACTGTAAATGTCAGCACAGGTTAAAATGCTGACTACACCGTGACAGAGCACCTGAGCGCCTCCTTTCTCTCCCCTATTAATAATGTATGGAACAACCCAGTCCCTATAATCACCTTGTTTGGAGTAGGTGATTTATGGTGAGGAAAAAAAAAAAAAAAACAGACAAGAAAACACAGGAAAGGTCTACTTATAAAGAGCTACAGAGAAGCATCTGTGTTTCTGTGCGCCCGGCTCATGAGTGTATTCATGCGTGACCATATGTAGATCCGTGCCTGCGTTCCAGTGTAATTCCCATCAAGCGTGAACGTTCACGTGAAAGCATCGACTGGCTTCTGATGCGTGCACAGTATATAGATCTGGTCTGTTTTTGCATAACCAAATCCATGTCAGATGAAATATACAGTAGGCCGAGCGTTTGCGTACATGTGTGTGTGTGAGAGAGAGAGTGGGAGAGAGTGTCATGGGGCAGATAGTGAGAGGAAAGAGCGAGCATGTGTCTCTCCAGACTCACTGATAGTAATTTAGCAGACTGCAGCACTGCAGAGAGCGGTGGAGTTGAGAGCAGGGAGGGGGCGGCCAGTTGTCATACAGAGAAACAATGACATCCTCCCTTGCCCAGAAACAACATTGTATTGTTTTCTGTATTTTTACTGTATGTAGCATGACAGTCATGAAATTCTCCCACTAATGCGTGCTGGTTTTCTCATTTCCTCCTGTCATGATGCGCTCAGACATGGTGTTAACCGAACATGTTAGTCTGTCAGCTTTGTGCACTTATTTTCTCCTCTCTAAAAGCATCATGGGTTGAAACGCAAACATAAGCATTTGTCTTGCGGTTGCGGTTGATAACTGGATGCTTGACAGTCTCCGAGTGTTGACTCAAGTTTTGTTGTTGCATTTTTGGCATTTTTCACACAGAACCTTTCAGTTTTTTTATCACTATATGATTTGACAAGAAAAATATGTAAAGAAGGTGGCCTCTTGAGTAAATAAACACAGTTGGATAGACTTTTTTAATGTAGGCTAAAACATTCATTTTCATTAGCAGTGCGGGCTAGCATCATGCTAAATAGCGGGTTTTTCATATATAATGATAAAAATGTCAATAATTCCTCCTAAAGTTCCCTAAAAATTAAAAAATGGAGGTGGTAAAATACCACACTGCTTATTTTATCACCCCGCCTACACTTTGAGACACATAAAAGTGTCAACCATGTAATTAAAATGCACTCAGCGTGCAGGTAGTTGTCTGCCAGGTGATGCTGAGATTTAAATGCTGCTATTTTTGATGAATTTCAAGCACTTTGTTTCAGATGTGAAGCCGAGTAAAGCTGTATTAACTAGCAGGTTATCTTTTTGGGGTGCTGATATTGGTCCAACCTTGTCAAATATGGTTAGACAGTGATTTTTCTTTAACTTCCTGTGACTGAAATTGGGGTGAAGGGGCATGATTTGATTGATATCACATAACAACACAACAAAACAAATGAAAAAAATATTTAAATATTTGGAAAAAAGCGTCTGGAGAAAGTGTCTGAAGTGTGCTTTCTCCCATGTGCCTCATTTATATTTCCTCCCAGTGTTCAAAGTGACTGTCAGTGTGTGATTGTCTCAGAGCAGGCAGGGCTGTCATTGGTTGACAAATGGTGGTTGAGAGCCAGATTACCATACAAGGAATCAACCGCATCAAACCCCCACTAACACCTTTTTCCCTCTTTATAGTACTCCCGGCCCTCCACCTGTGTACTATTTTGACAAGAGTTGAAAGTAATGACACAAACAATATGCGTTTCACACCCACACGCAGCGAACACATGAACACCGACACCCCCCCCCTCACACACACACACACACACACAGCAAACACACACACAGTGGGACACAAATGCTTACATATGCAGGAATCTAAAAATAGCGTAAGGGTCAGGCATTAAAAATAGACCAGAGAAAATAAAGCAGGAGTCGTTCGGCTGAGTGTAAATGCTCTGACAGTCTGTCTTTCTGCATTTGGCTATTTGTGGCGGATGCAGGCAGGCAGACAGGCAGAGAGAGAGGGGAGAGGCGTTGGAGATGAAAAGACGGCGAGTTGCACTGCAGTTCTGCTGCCTCTCCAGCTGGCTCCCCGGCTAATTAGAATGGGGGAGAGCACGCGTGGAGGAGGAGAGCAAGCATGAAGCCCACATCATTTTCAGCTGTACATGCTCCCGTGGTCAGAAATGCAGCTCTCTGCTTCTCTCAGCTTGCCCTTCAAAATTCAGCTGTCTGGATAATCAGATGTGGCATGTTGGGTAATGGACTCCTCTTTGGCTTATGGAACATTTTGGACCATTTACCGCACAGACCTGAGCTTTTGGCCTGGACTTTATCCACGCTGAGCTCTGTTCCCTCCAGCTATTTCACTGACCCAGTGTAATACAGTGAACTGTTAACATATGAAGGATAAAAGGTCAATTGTTCAGAATTAATTAGACGCAGGCAGTAATTTAACCACAGGCAAAAAAAAGACTTTCGCTAAGCAGCAGCAGTAGAGGAAGCAGGTCCAGGAACACTGTGGAAATAGGTTATGTTAACATTTAGTGCTTTTGTCTTGTGTCATACATCCATTTGTGTTATTTCTTTTAATTAAATTCATTTTATTCTTTGTCTTTGTATGTCCATAGTTCATGCAAGATTAAGTCTGTGTTTTATGTTTTTGTTTTCTGTATTTTTAGTTTTGCATGCACTTGGGCAAGTCTGTATAATGATTTATGGCACAATAAAACCAAACCAAACTAACCCTGTACTTGAATAAAAGTAGCACTATCACAATGTAAAAATACTTTAATACTAAGTACAGTTTTAACACCAAAATGTATTCAAGTATCAAGTACAAAGAGTTTGATACTGTTATATGCAGTATATTGTGTTATTAGATGCATGAACATGTATGCAGCATTTAACTGTGGGAGCCAATTTTAACAACTTCATAAAACTGTTGGGTAGTTTAATATATAATTATGCACCATATCTTAAAAGCTGGTCATATGTTTTATATGTAAAATGTTAATTTGTGAAGTAGTAACCATAGCTGTCATATATTGTACATGTATTACAGTTTAAGGTACAATATTTGCCTCTGAAATGTCGTGGAGTATAAATATGATACAGCATAAAAGGCAAAAGAGTTAAGTACCTTCAATAAATGTATTTTTGAAGTTAATTTCACAAAGTTTTTTCCTCATTCAGGATTATTTTGCTTTTTGCTTGTCACTCACACACATCAATATGCGGTAAGATGGGATCTCACCTATGATTGTATGTGCACACATCGTGTAGTCTTTTTCCACTGTTTATTTTCATAGACATTTTTTTCTCTCTCTTTGTTCACAGGAACCTCGGGAAGTCAGGCCTGCGTGTTTCCTGCCTCGGGTTAGGTGAGTTGGTTTGAAGGTAGGAAAATATTCATCTCATTCGTTTTCAACCCCTCAAACAAAACAACGAAACGTCTCTGTCTCTGCTCTCATTCAGGCACCTGGGTGACGTTTGGATCACAGATCCCTGATGAGGTGAGAGTTCTGTTGTCTCTCAGTTTGTATGAGAAACCAATTCCCAAGTGCCTTCGCTCATATTGCTTTAGTGGAAAATGTTGGTACTGTGAGCACAAATTGCTGAGATGTTTGCTTTACTGTATTATCCTCCCTGCTTAGTGTCCTTCACAGACGTCCTTTGAGTAATCAGAATTTATCCATCGTCTCTCCGTCTCAGTCTCAAGTTTTGTATTCTTCCAGATGGCTGAGAACCTGATGACCATAGCTTATGAGAACGGAGTGAACCTGTTTGACACAGCGGAGGTGTACGCCTCTGGAAGGTCAGACTTTACTTTTTCCTCGACGCATCAATTAAAACTTTGACTTCTCTTTTCCTTCCTTCCTTTTTTTAAATCAGCATCCCTGCTTCACATCCTCTGATAAAACTTTCTCTTGAAGTGCATAAACAACTCATTCTTCCTCCTGTTTTTAGATTTCTTTAACATATGACATGTTTGTTGATTTCCTGCATGATTTAATAGTGCTGTGCAGTGATGTCAGGGTCAACCTATCACAATTAACCATGTGCTTCTCCACAGAGCGGAAATAACTCTAGGGAACATTATCAAGAAGAAGGGATGGAGGTGATGTTACTCATTTATTCAAACTGACTCACATGCATGTGAAAAGCTCTCTAACTCTTTTACGTCAGGAATATTCTTTTTCAAAGCGCTGCGTTTTCACATGTTTTTATTATTGTTGGAAGAGGCTCACCATTAATTTATCTCAAGGGAAATTCATATGTTCTAGACTACTGTCGAGCTTTAGCCTCAGAAAGACTATAAAAGGACAAAAATTCAACCTTGTGAAAATAAACCCCCAGTTTACAATACTCGGTAGCTGACTAGTCTGACTTCACTGCCAAATACTCATTCGTGTGGGAATTCCTCTGGATATTTTTAATCTGGAGAAACATATACAAATTAATCAAAGTCAAACTTTAAATTGAGACGGTGTTGTCTGTCAATACAACTTATTATGTCAGATACATTTGTGGATATTTTTTTAAACTTCTGATTATTGGGGGTTTTGATACATGTGTAAATACAATTAAATTTGTGGAGATTTAAATAAATACAATACTGGTCCACATATATTTTTGATGTGCCTGTGATTACAGGCAAAAACAATGAAAAACAGAGAAAATATGTATACTTACATAATCCAAGAAAAATAAAAACATTGTGTAAAGTATTAGAAGTAGAAATTAGAAGATAAGAAAGATTTTCCCACTAAAAATATATAAACTAATTCCCTGATAAAACTGTGCTCCGTAACACTCTCATCTTCTTGCCAGGCGTTCAAGTTTTGTCATCACAACGAAGATCTATTGGGGAGGCCAGTAAGTATAACGCTAAAAGACCATATGCTCAACTTTTTCATTAAACGTCCTTGTTTCCCTTTCATCAGTCAATCAATAATGTGTATTTTCATCACTTCACAGAGCAGAGACAGAGAGGGGACTCTCCAGAAAGCACATTATTGAAGGTAGAGTATAATCTACTTTTTACAGCAAAGTAAGATGTTTCAGAGTTAGGTCTGTGCCACGAAACTCCAAGTAAAAATGTGTGTTTCTAATCTCAATACGTGTAATTCTACAGTTCAAATATAATTTGGAAAGGGATCATTTGAAAGTTGTGTTTTATTACTAAATTAATATTAATAGTTACCAAGACTGTGTGTTTAGGGAAAAGTGATTCTGGTCAATAGGAAACAGGTAAAATTAACTGTAGGAAACATAATTCAAAAATCTGTTTTACTGGATTGTGTAGTTCTTTTATTATGTATGAAACGTTTCCCAGAGTGCATTCCTTCAAACTCTAAACAGACTGAGTTGTGATGAATCATTTGATGACTTAATCTTGGAGTGTGAGTGCTGTTTGTCTCGCTAAGTTAAAGCCACTCCGTGTTCTGTGTCACAGTAGACATATTGATGTGCCTTAAAAATCAAATAAATTGCCATGTTTCATAACAGCTAAAGAAAAATCAGGCATATTCCTCTGCAGGAGTTAATAGTTGTGAGGCTTTTTTCTGGTAGGAGATGAGGTGCACAAGATTTTATCCAAGGTGAGAATGAAGAATGGAAATGCAGAATGTCATCAGATGTAGCTAACTGGAGTTTGTCTTGTGTCTGGGACAGAAGAAGACAGAGGTAGTCAGAGGAGGGAAAATAGCAAGATGAAGCTCCAGTGCAAAATTTCATGTCAGGACTATTCTTTTCCAGCCACTTAATCAACTCCCCCTCCCAGTTATAATCCTAAAGAAAGCTAAGAGGCTATTGGCCTTTTATGCTCATCTACTTTGTTTGTTTTGTAAGTAGCACGGCCTCAGGGTGACCATTTACCAAGGAGTTGAATGGGCTGTTTAACTGACATTGTCATGGGGCTTTTGATTTGAGGCCATTGTGAATTGAGTAAACTACTCGCAGTTCTCAAGGATAGTGCTCATATTTGGACTTAATAGTTCACTTCGTTCTTGACTTCAACATCTAATTGCTGACGTACCCATGGTTGGAAAGTTGGTGCAAAACATTTGATAAGTAGAAAAGACACCATAAGAGTTTTAAAAACAGTATCCTTTCTAAAATAACACATTTATATTTCATTTCATTTTTTATTTCATTGTATATGATTTTTTGGGAATCTGTATGGTTAAAATGTTTCTCAGGAGTTCTTTTTCCTCATGTATTCCCGCCATGCTGACTTTCATTCATGTTTTTGCCATGCTAATGGTGTGGCTGATGAAATATCTCAATGATGGTTGCCATAAAATTATGTACAGTCATTTATGGTCCCCAGAGGAAACATACTGATAGGCTGCTGATGGTGCTTTTTCTCCAGCACCATCAGCAGCCTAAAATTTTTGACTTAACCAATGAAATATTTTAACATCTATTTGCTGTATTGATTCAAAATTAATGGCTCCCAAACAATAAATCATAATTACTTTGATTCCCTGACTTTCCCTCTAGCGCTAACATGGTTGACATGGTTTTGAATGAAATATCTTGACAAATGCTGGACAGATTGCCATGAAATTTAGCATTTTTATTTTAGTGTATCTTCAAATTCCTGCAAAACTAATGACATTCCCATCAGCCTCAGCTGTACTTAATCAGCTGTAGTAACATACAGTACAACCTCTCAGAGCCGCTAATGTGTTGTTGACTCTTGAATGAATAAACTGATGATGATGATGATGATGATGTCTAATAATTGACTATTGTTTATGACAGGTTTAAGAGGATCCTTATCAAGACTTCAGCTAGATTACGTGGACATTGTTTTTGCCAACAGAAATGACGTCAACAGTCCGATGGAAGGTCAGTGACGGACATTTGAAATGATTCTCTTTGTTTTTTGCCGATACCCTCTTGCACGTCAGAGAGCATGTGCTGTAGTAGTCATAGATGTAGTCAAGCGTGAATACTGTATACCATATGTGCATGTTTTATGCATGCATGAAAAAGCTGCAAAACAAATGCCTCCAAGTGGTCAAAATAATGTAATTTAAACATGATGTTATGCGCTGTGACTTGCAGAGATTGTTCGGGCCATGACGTTCGTAATAAACCAGGGCATGGCCATGTACTGGGGCACCTCACGCTGGAGTGCCATGGAAATCATGGTGAATGCTGATCTCCCATTTAGAAACGCTCACTCTTTATAAATTTAATACTGTCTCAGTTTCTGTAACCATGGCATTTTTTTCTGTCTGTTGGGCACCAGGAGGCATACTCAGTGGCACGCCAGTTCAACCTGATACCACCCGTGTGTGAGCAGGCAGAGTATCACTATTTCCAGAGGGACAAAGTCGAGGTGCAGCTTCCTGAGCTCTACCACAAGATAGGTCAGACAACCACAGTCTCACAGCTCTATACATCTTTATTATTATTTTTTAAGTTCATTTAATCAATTATATTCCATTAAAATACTGAATGACAACCCTCTATTTCCACTCTCTCAGGTGTTGGAGCGATGACCTGGTCTCCCCTTGCTTGTGGATTAATCACAGGGAAGTACAGCGATGGTGTACCAGAGTGCTCCAGAGCAGCAATGAAGGTCAGTTTGATTTGAGCGGCCCTCCCCTGGGATTCCTTTCACTGCAAATCAGCCTCAGTGAAATTCTCTACCTTATCAGCAGTGCATTGTAGTGTGAAATCAGTAAAAGAAGTAATTGTATCAATGCTTTTCTCCATCTTGCTCCTGGTGAAGGGATACCAGTGGCTGAAGGAGCGAGTGAACAGCGAGGAGGGCCGCAGGCAGCTCGCTAAAATCAAGGAGCTCCATCTACTGGCGGACAGACTGGGCTGCACTGCTGCACAGTTGGCCATAGGTAGGACCCAGTAACATGACTGTACAGAATACACGTACGGAGATTATTGTCGTGTGTCTGGAGATTGAACTGTTTCATGTCTTAAAATGTGTTTTTGTTTTGCCTGAGTCACAAATCTATTGTTATAATTCAGGTAAAAAGTTCTTTGATTGATAATGTGCAGAGAAAGTTTGGCAACAGAGCCTGATTTAATATCTTCTGCTTCACAAAATTTCAGATTTCGTGTGTGCCCGTCTGCCTGTTGGCAACCACTTTACTCCTGATCAATGACCTTGTTGGTTAATTTACGTCACTTTTTCCATCTTTGTGTTTAATCAATAGTATTGTTTAGAAAGCGTGCTTTTCTCATCATGCATCCTTGCTTGTCTACAATAAAATGTACTGCTTTGGGATCAATGTCATGATAGATCCTGCTCAAATATTTTTAGTATGTATGTGTTTAATTTTGCTGTTAGACTTGAATTCAAAGCAGCGAGCAGCATTTCATCTGATTCCTGCAAATCCTAAAAAAAAATCCAATTTGGCCACTTCCCTTTGGTTATCACTGAAATCACACACTTTTACCTGATTTTTATGGGTTTTCTCTCTCTCTCTCTTTATTTTATAGCCTGGTGCCTGCGCAGTGAGGGAGTCAGCTCAGTACTTCTGGGTGTTTCTAATACAGACCAGCTACTTGAGAACCTGGGTGCCCTCCGGGTAGATATGTTTCCTTTTTTTCCCCCCACATGCATAATTTTGACTGACACACTGAGCCACAGTCGTTCAAACTAATCGATATGCTTCTTTGTGTGATACAGAGTGGCAAAACTGAGAGAGACCAACAGATCACATTTTAAACTGTTTGCTGTCTTTCCTTCTTCTTTGCAGATTTTATCCCAAATGAACCCTCAAACCATCACTGAGATTGATGCCCTGCTGGGAAATAAGCCACACTCGAAGAAAGAATCACGCGCTTGAAATTGCAAAATCTGAGTGACAGATGATGTTTCAAGAAGAGAGATGAAGAAGACAACGACATCGGGAAACATCGCTTTTTGCTCTGCTGTATACTCAACAACTTGCATGTCCTCAGCAACATTATGCTTCCAGTATGTGCGCATATCCATTTTGCGCAGTACATTATATCATGTATGAAAAAAAAAGAAAAGAAAAGAAAATCTCTCAATTGTTAAAAAAAGAAAACAAAAACAGGTCATATAATGCTCACTGCCGATTGTTCACAGACTAATTATTTCTACAGAGGGGGAGGTCAAAGGTCAGAGTGACAGGTCTCAACCATCCACAGAGACCAAGAAAGGCTGAAAAATATTTAACTGTTGTCAAAGCAGATTTGACTCTTGTTAATCAAATGTCCTAAAGTGGAAGAAGAAAGAAAAAAAAACACCTCTGTGGTCAAATGCAACTTTACTGTGTGAACAGTACATTCATTGGACATCTGAGTCTCCTCCCCTTGCAGCTGCCTGTTATTCTGTATGATGTTTAGTACCCAGCAGCCAGAGAGCCAAAGGTTAGTGTCTAGCCTAACATTTCCCATAGTGTGCATGTGACTGGTCTGCCACGCTCACTGCTTTACAGGGTTGGGAACAATGGATTACTTGTAGAGTCGTGATCTGACTGTAGAAAAAAAAAAAAAAAAAAAAAAACTTAATCCAATCTTACTTTCAAAAAAAGCTCAGATCACATGCTTAACACAATTATACACATTCAGAATTTTTTGGCACAAATTCCAAATTCCAATGAATGGATCATAAGTAGCAAAAATAGCTGAAAGATTGTCTTTGAGTACTTTTTGTGTCAGCTGCTATCTCAAATTGGCAACCAGGAATGGATAGTGAGTAAAACTTTGAAGGTAAATTTCCCAACCCTGCTGCTTTCTCAGCAGTCTTTTTGCCTCCTCTGTTTGTAAAACTGTGCGCATGTCCCTTTAAGAGAGAAAAGCCCTAACAGGGTGTAAATGTGGCATGGCTTTTATGGCTTATGTAGATTTGCAGTGCCCTTGTAAGCCATTTTTTTTTACTCTAAATGGTCTGGCAGTTTGGTCCAAGGTCCGTGCTGGCGGGCACTCTTGCTTTAATGACTCAGTCTGCAGACATGGCTGTGTGTCCATCTGACGTATAATCTTTGTATCGTCCTCAACTGTATCAAAAGATGTTGACATCACTTTCAACAATGCTCATTCTCGTGAAGAGCATCGTTGTTCTTAAATCAGAGGTTTGAGACAGCTGGACTATATGGAAAGGTCACTGAGCGTCTGACACAATGATTTGGACACACTGTGGTGAACTAGTAGTTTTCCAATGATAAGACATAAATGATAAGTTTGAGTTGATCAAATGTGATATAACTCTTGCCACAGGTCACTTGGGGTAAGATTTAGCAGATGTAACTTGTTTTTTTGTTTTTGAGGAAGCATAAAAATATAGCTTCCCTGCTCATTTCTCTGGGAGTTCTCTCTCTCTCTCTCTCTCTTGTTCCCTTGATTCTTGCACACATGCACAACTCATTTTATACTGTGCATTTCATGTCTTTTTCCCCTTTAGTTTTGTATTGATTTCAATTCTTTGTAATGTGAGGGGGATTTGTTCCTTTTGTGATTTCCCATGAAAATACCGCTACTCTCCAGGGCGGAGAGTGTTTTGATAAAAGAAGCTGTTTTAGTTGGCACAGTTACATTGTAAATAGGCTTATCTGTCTGGCAGTGAGATAACGAGATAAAGGTTACGTTTATGATTCAAGAAAGAATTCCTGAAGGAGCAGCTGAAACTCTGCTCCCCTCTGTGACTCTGTACAGTCCGACTGAGTGTAGCTTCCAGTGTACATAGAAACTACGTCAATCAAACCATGAAAATGTAACTTTGCCTGCATAACTTATATTTTACTGTCTTGCAACAAAGAGAAACCAAAAGAGGGAAGAGACAACTCATACTGAATGTAACATGTCTGTTGCTCAATCTATGTTACCTAAAGGAAAAGCACAGAACGTGTTTTAAAGGTAGTTTCTTTTTGTGTTTCGTAAAAAAAAAAAAAAAAAAAATCTGCAAAGCTGTCATGCAAACATTTACATTGAGATTCAGGCAAAAGGTTGTCCACAGAAACTTCATGCATATACGACATCCTGGTAACTGATCAATTGCAAAGTCAAAATGTGCTAATCTGTCGGATAAAATTTTGTTTTTACTACTCATAACCTGGACAAAGTAGCTGGAATAGGCTAATCATAATGTTGTATTGAGGTGTATTTAAACAATACTGCATTGGCAGTTGGTTCTTCAGGGCAACGTAAGTTAACCCTCCATGTTCACGTTTGGAATAAATTATTTATTTGTGTATATGTACAGGGATATTAATTTATGAGCAGTATATAAACAGCTTATCCCAAAAACTATTCTGATGTGGGCTATATATGGTTTCTAGCATTATAATCTCTGTTTCCATTCTCACATATCATGTGCTCCCAGGATATCATATTCTTTTTGGACGCTTCACTGACCACATGATGGACACACTCACTAAAATTGCTTATTAAGAAATAGCTTTATGTGCGCAAAAACTCCCTTTTCAGTCAGCATTTTTATGCAGAAGTAAAGTAAAACAAGCAGCAGTTGCTCCTTGACTTACAGAGATTTCATTTCATTGTGGTTCAACAGTCCCTGAAAAACCGACACTGCTTGGCAGACATGCTTTTACAAGTAGTCAGTGTTCATAACTGAGCCATAAGCCAACAAACATGTATGTATGTATTATAGCGTGGGTGTTATCTACTGGTGTCTACCGGTAGATAACACCCACGCTATAATACATACCTCCAAAGCACATCAACCATTCTTCTTCTGCAGATACATTTAAATTAAAACCTTTAAACCTCATGAGGTTTGGTTGCTCATTTTCTGCACCAAGTGAGGCTCTAATCTCTGTCTTTGTGTCACTGCTGCAATAACAGACATTTTTTTTCAGAGATGAAGAAGAAAATCTCACGCTCAGAACAGTCTGTGTTCATGCAGAATAAGCTGTTCCTTTTATTCCTGAGTGTTTTTCATCCTTGCAATGATCAAACTTTTAGTTTTCTTATATGTTGGTAATTGTGACATTTGTAACAAACATCTTAGGTCTGTCAGGTTCTCTTGTTATATGTGCAACAAAGGCTCAAACCTAGTAAATATCTTTAATGCCATTAGGTGATTAAGGTTTGAGAATTGGCTCTTCTAAATTATTAACTATGTGCACACACAGGACATCTGATCATTTTAACAATATGGGTGCTTTATGCATAACAAGGTGGGTGAAAGAAACCTTTTTTTGAATTCAAAAATAGGTATACCATACAATATTTTTGGTGCTTAAAATTTTTTAAAAAGAACTTCTATTATCCTGATATCCTCCCACATATCTGCCATCTTTTCACCTGTGGACCTCAGGGTCGTTTAAATGGATGGAACAAGAACAATGTCGTGTGTCCAGCACTGTCTGTGCCGCTAAAAGAGCCGTGCCAGCTGGGACATTACACATCCTTAGCACAAACATCTGTCATACCAACACTGTCTGTTTACAGACTCCCAGAATGTCATCAGAGTGATAGACGCAACATATGTGTGTGTTACAGTAAGCAACCCTCTGATAAAGATGATCATATGCGCCGAAGTAATGTTGATGTATCACCACAAACAGCGTAGAGAGAGAGAGAGAAAAAAAACAGGTGATTCACCACATGATTCATCCTCTCTGTGAAGCTGCAGGTTGAGCAAGGTGACGAAAAACAGACGGCAAGAGAGAGTCGGTACATAAGCACATTTGAGATTTACAAGCCTTCACATCTAATAATGTACACTCAGTACTTTTCTCGGTTGTTACTTTTGTGATTCTTTTCATGATCAGGCTGAATACTGAAGTCCCAAATATCCTGTAGCTGCTGCTGTAGGACACAGGACACGATTAAAATGTGTAGGTCAGAAATGTCTTCAGTGCTTCATTATTTGCTCGGTTAGTTCTTATAGACCGATTCATTTTTAAATTCATCTGTTTCCAAAGAAGGTGTCATTTCATGATTTTATCTTGTGGAATTTTTCTTTCTTGTAGTGTTTCTTCACATCTTCATTTTAAGTGGACTTCAAGGCTGAGATAAGGCTAGTGATGCTCTATATTTTTCTTATTGTAAAATAAATCCAATTAAAAGACCCAAACCAACAATGAATTGATTCTACTAACAAGTATTGCCTATGTAGCCAAATCCTGATATAACTTATTCCTCTGTGCCAGAAACCATCACTATTGTTCAGAAACTACAGCATATGGCCACTCACATAACATGTTCCTTCATTACAAAGAACATGGGCACTGTTTTTTATTGAGTCAGTCCCACATACAAAATCCTGCTACGGTAATTACTCACTACAGCACCAAATGTGTATTAATCCGCAGCTGAAAATAGTCCTCCATAAATGTACTATTTACTCCTGTTTGAGTAACGTTTGCTAATAAACACAGTGATCAGCTGTCTTAGGAAATTACTTTGCTTAAAAAAATATAAAAAAACTATTTATTTGTGACATTTTTAAAGATTTATGTCCTCGGTAGGTGTAGGAAAGTCAGATAGACTAATATATTGTTGGTTTTGGTCTTTTCATGGCATTTATATAAAGTACAAAACTTAGAATAATGTCTGCATTATCATTTAAGCTTTAATCAAGAGTGCAGCATTATTGCAGTGGCTGCTTGCTAGGTGTATTCTTATCAGTAACATCCACTGATTTGTACTTTAGACTATTTGTTTTATTGTTATATTTCTATTCGTCTAGATACTCACAGATGGCATCTAAGTCATGCCAGGACACAGCTAGTTTTCATTTAATTGCAATTTAACAAAGACGATCACTCCCTCAACAGTATCATGTGGAAAAATTTACAAAGACTGAATATCCACATTCCATCCGCGACTGAAATGCTCTTCCTTGTCCTTAATTCATCCCTGCTGGCTGCACATCTGCTGAATCACATTCAGCTCCCCACAGATCACTTTGCAACAAAAGTCCTTCACATCATTTTAACATGCTGCAGCCCTAAGCCTCTTAGGCTGCCGAGGGACTGAAACACTCCCCGCAGCTGATGATGTGTTTTTCATAGCAGCTTTTAAAACTACACCCAAGCCTTATCTAGTCCTTTATCCCCGTTTGACAGATGATTATTATTTCACTTGTCTTCTTAAATTCATCCCAGCAGTCAGCTGTAATCAGAAAGAAAAAGTCTACAAAATGAAATGAAACACGAGCCGCGTGATCACAGGTTACTTTTATTTTCTACTAAAACACATGTTTCATGCAGGTTTTGTCACTTTCCACAACAGTCAACAAAAACACAATGAAACTAGTGTGGAAACCACCTGGAGGCATCATGCCTCATAACATTAGGCAAAGAGGGATGTTAAAATCACTCAGTACAAGGTTTTGTGTGCACAACTTCCTAGTAGCTTAATAAATAGTACTTCTTCTGCTGTTGCATGCTTTCAGTTGATAACCATGAGCCAGCCAATCATACCTGATCATAATACTGCACTTCACAGCTCACAAAAATCATACTAACTGTGCTGGAAAATGCAAAAATAATGTAACCAAGTGAAATATTGCTTTTGAAAATGAATGTAATAAAAATCAGTGTACAGTACAAAGTAGCCCGAGAGCTTTTGACAGAATTAGCTTGGAGAAAGTACAGTAATTCTCTCTATTAATCCATCAACTGTCTTAAAAAAAACTCATATCCGGTACAGTTTGGTCGGTCTCTTCATTGATTAGCTGAATGTGGCAAGTAAAAAGCAAATGTTTATCTTTTCTGTCCAGTTTTGTTGCCGGCTTTGGCTGAATCTGAGACCACAGAGAAGGTCGTGCCCTGACAGGCTGTGTGGCACAGCTGAAGTTTAAACAGTTGAGTAGAAGGCATATGTGAGTCAGAGTATACTAAATGTAAAGGAAAGACTGAGCATGGAGGGAACTCTACGCTCCACTTTTACTATGGTCGTCATATGAAAATAAAAAGAGGTAGGCAAACTCTCTCCACTGCTCAGGAAATACTTGTCAGACATGCAACATACGAAGCCTGTTTTAAAAATGACAGTCCGGCATGGCATGCTTCAAATCATCCACAAATCCGATTGAAAAGTTGCCTTCCTTATACAGCTGGTTGCATATTAATACTATTAAGACTTGATTTACTTTTTTTTTTAATCATATAAACAAGGAGACAACAAAACACACGACTAATGCATGCATCATCATCTCCAGAATGTACTACAGTAAACACAGACAGATGTTACTGCACAGCATATTTAGTGGCTTTTGCTTGGATTTTTAGTTTGCAGGAGAATGTTAGAGAGCTTTAAATACAGAAGTAAAACAACCACAATTCAGTGCAGCTTCTTGTCTTTCTTGCCCGCCTGCATGACATCATTAAGGGTAAACGACATGAACGCAATCTGCTCGAGTTCACTTTCTTTCCCGCACTCCATCAGGCACGAAAACTGATCCTTGTCCCCGTTGTAAGCCAGGTCAGAGTAGCCGCTGGGTCCGCTGTGGATGATCCTGGGCTTGTCCCATCCTGATGAGTGCAGAGGGGAGCGGTTCAAATACACACCCATGTCTCTTCTCTTAGACTTATTAGTTGGGTGCATGAAGAGGAGCCAGGTTTGCGTGTCTGGAGACAAGAGAGACGTGCCGCATGCTTTGCTTTCAGCGTCATCATTTGGGACAAATTCAGGAGCAGGGAAGCCGATGACGCTGCCCTGACAGCCATAACGTTGTTCCACGAGCTCTGGAGCCAGGTGGGGCTTGTCGAAGTAGACGCCACTGTTTTCACTCAGGGCCTCGCATCTGTGGCGTCCAGTGTTACGAGCATTGCAGTAAAGGTGACTCCTGCCCTCGTGATCTATGATCTCCGCCATCTCACATTCACATGACTTTTTTCGAAGCATCTTACCGATATGCCACGTCTGGCCAAAGTCCTCACTAAATACTGACAGAGCCCGCGGGTAGACTGTACAAGGAATAGGGAAGGAACAGCATCTGTAAGGGACGTAATAGGCATAGGCTGGGATGATCAATCTTCCATTTTCCAGCTGGACACCGTGGCCCGGACCCACAGCGAAAGTGGCCCACTTGTGGATAGTTTCACCGATCACGCTCTCTGTTAAGTCTTTCACTTGACTCCAGTTCTGGCCGTCATCGCTGCTGCTAACACAGCAGAGACGTGCCTTGTTCTTGCCTGTGGAGATCTGCTTCTTCTCTGAGGTGTTTCCCCTGATGCAGATGAAAAATAAAAACAATGTCTTGCTGTGTTTTTCATACACAGGGCAAGGATTCATGGGGCGGTGTTCTGGTAAACATGCTGTTAAAAGCTCCTGACTGAACGACCACTGGAAAAAAAACATGACAAACGACAACAGTTAAAAACATGAGCATGGATAATGTCACTATTAAAGCAATCTACTGGTTACTGGGTGTGAATAATAACCTGAACAGATCCGTCATCTCTCAACGTCCCTCTTCTCATAACAAGATTTTTTGTATCACAGTCAGAGGGCGAGGATCTCTTCTCTGCAAAGGCGAGGAAGGTGTGACTGTGCCTCAAATAAATAAGAGCAGGAATTCTGTATATTATCCCATTTGGCTCCTTTTCAAATAAAGTTGTTTTGACCGGTTCCTCTCCAGTGACATTCTTTGATGGTGAGTTTCCCATGATGGATCAGAGTTCCTGTGAACAGAATCTGTTCCAGATGTATAACAAGTCTTAGCTTGTTTTGATTTTTTTTAGTAGAGGTTACAACAACAAGCACAGAGTCACAGGAAGAGTTCACACTCCAACAGTTCCTCATATGACTGCAATGTTACAAACGGCATGCGATGCAAATTGTGCGTGCATAACAAAGCCCTTACCTTCACTGGTCACTCTTCACATCTGTCACCCTTGATCTCTGCGTGAACGGCATTTTACCGTCTAATTTCACGCCAAACCAGGGACCTCTGATGTTCACGACACTGGTGCTACGGGTTCATTGGAAAAGAAGACGGCACCGAAGAGAGAGGCGTCTCACACTCACTTCCGTGTTCGCTTAGTCGCGTCCTGAACAAACCAGAATTCGTTTTTTAACTCGCTACATCAGATAGAGCTCCAAAATATTCAGTTTATTCATGTATTTTCTCATTTCATTGTGCTAGCACCATATCTAAATAACAAACAAGGTGGCTACTAACCGTTAGAAGATAGAAGCCATCGAAAACAATCCTCTGCAGTGATTCCAGCATCCAGTGTCACGCATGCGCAATGTGGTTACTTCTGATTAGACGCCAGCTAGCTAAACGGTTTAAACGAACACGAATTGTACGTAAGTTCGTCTTGTTGAATAATTTCATGTTTATATTTGCGGAAAAAAACTGATTCACCTCCATAACAATAGATGTTTAGTGTTTTCAAATAATTTATGCGGGCTAGGCGGGTTATTATCTTATCATTGAATTGAATCTTTAACCGTCTTCGTCTATAAGCTAGTAAAGCTAACCCGTACCGCCCCCTGCTGGACGGGAGGTAGCGCTCTCGTCTTTCATGCTGTTGCTAGGCGACAGAGCACCACAGTGTAACTCAAGATCAAATATATTGTGGAGAGTAGTTTTTCCCGCTCCGTTCGTGATAAGTGTAAATAACACTTGCGTAAAAAAGCTTTTTTTCTCCCGGTGTAAACGGATTACACATGCAAACAGGATGATAGCTGCATCAATGGCTGCATCCCATAAATTTGATGATGGACAGAGAAATCCCACCAAATGTTTCCCAGCCCAGACATTTCTCCGTGGAAGAAAAGAAGGTGAGTAAAGTTCAATTCTTTAATAAGTTTAATTTGAATGCAAGACAATAACTAGCCAACATACTCGAAATGATCAGAGACAAAGACACTAACAAACCATACAGGGGCTAATAAAATAGTTCATATAAAAATAAATATTATTTTATATCATAATATTTTGGCAAACGTTTGATGCCACAGATGGCTGCACATTTAGCATGTTAAGGTGGTATGGTTAATCTGCTGGGAGGAGGGGTGTGTTTGAGGAGACAAAGTTCAGGCTAATAATAAAAATGCTTTACATGTTATGTGCCTATAAACTTTGTGTGATAAATAGCCTTTTTGTCTGTATGTTTCCATGCAGCTGAATAAATATCATATGTATGCAGGCAGGCAGAAATGAATAAATTATGAGAGTATTAATCTATGAAACGGGTTAACATTACAAACAGGCAGCACGGTCATTTTAATATTCAACAACATGAGTGGATGGATCAAATTTTCAAACACAGCACTTCAGAGACTGATGTTGCACCAGTTTTACAGACATCTAGTCACACTGAGGGACTTTTGTAGGTCAACTAAACATTATAAGGAAACAGGACACAGTTTTACAATGTACTGTAATCACATTTGTCTTTATAACCAGAGAAGTATTGAGTGAAAATGAGCCAAAGAGTCTATTTGTCTCATGCACTCTTGGAAAAATAATGAAGGATTTGTATTCTCAGTAAATATCTCCTTGATGTGGGACATACAGTACGGACACATTTGTCAACAGTACGTACATTTATTTTCTGATTTATCTGATGGCAGATGGTTGGATTTTTAGTGATCCTGATTGTATACATTTTAAACCTTCAATCAATACTTGCTGACATGATTTTATTCACTCTGACTCTTCTTCCTAGGTGCTGGTCATTGGCTTGTGGCTTACAGAAAGGCAGAGGAGCAGAAATACAGGAATCTGCACAGAAGAATAAACGTGAATTATAAAAAATGTGAGAGCAGCAGGGTGGTTGATAATCCTCATGGTAATACATTAGATGGACCCTTCCTGGTAAGCCACTGAAATCTACTTATATGATAACTGCCTATTTGACAAAAGATAGCAAAGCAATTACAATTTTAAACTTTCTTTTGTAGCTTCAATTACATTGTGTTGATAAGCCATCCGAGCTGTGCTCAGTTGACATCAGTGAGCAGAAACTGAACCTTGTAAGAATCATATTTAACATTTTAGTCAAAATTATTTTGTAGTCTTTGGGTAGAAAGATCACAACTTTTTTTCTGACTTTTTTTCCTGACTGTGCCCAGGTGAAGCCAGAGGACCTCAAACTGTTTGACAATGTCGCTCACATCGATGCATCTGTTAACTCCCTCTCCTTAGGTGATTATTCTTAATATCTTCACATTTACTTTACATTTATTTACATCACATTTACCTTGAGTAAGATTTTGTGCATCAAAAGTTCCAGAAACGTCCACTGTTTCTCTCTTCAGGGTCTTTCAGCAGTTTTGTGTCTTTAAGAGAACTCAATCTGTCTTTAAATGGGCTCTGCAACATGACTTTTGATGCTGCTGACTTCCCTCATCTTGAGGTAAGATAACTGACTTTGACATACTTAACATTACAGAAATAATACACAATTTTATTTGACTTGTCTAGTCTTCCATCTGCTCCCTCTGTTCCTTTGTCATCTCTTTTATACCTGCAGTTCTTTCATAATGGAAGAACTTATTGATTTTAACTGGTGACAAAGACACCATGTACCACCAGTTTCAACTGTGTCTCACTACTGATGCCTACATCATGACTTAAAAAACAGATTTTTTTTAATATTTGTAACTGTTTGATGTTTGAAGTGGATGATGAGTGAGGAGGGTAAAATTATAAATTAATTATTTTTTGCAAAATTGCAATATATCATGCTTAGACACTGCTAATGGGTGCTTATAATTCTTCTTCCTTTTCTATTTTGTCTTCTCAATGTGTTTATGTGTATCTAAATAAGTCATTTGAATCCTCATAGGTTCTGGATTTGTCCTACAACAGGTTGTCAGCTGATGATATTGTTTCCATCGGTTGGCTTCCGCATCTAAAAATTCTCCATCTGACTGGAAATCAGCTTCACCATCTTCCACCTAATCTTGGTTCCTCAAACCATGACCCCACTCAGCTGTTAGTATTTTCCATGAAGCAGCAGTGTATGAGTGTCTAAGTGCAGAGTTTTCATTTTATTCATAGTGTTACTACTAATGAAAAAATGCTTCACTTGTGATCACACAACTTATCCGGTCAACTCACATGCTCAGCGTTAAAGTGCATAAATTTGCTCTTCTGTGCTAATAGTTTCAGCCTTTTGTCCATCTACTTTAATGTAAATTGATGCTAAAATCAACTAAATTAATCCACTTATCTTTTAAAAGTATTTGCTCATTTGTTCTGGAAAAAAATGGCAAAAACACAAGTACATAATTGATTGAACTATTGAGCCTGATTCTGCTTTTCTATCCCAACTTCACACACGGGTCAGTTGTGTCAAGCACTGACTCTGCTTTGTGTAATGGCTGTTTAGCCAGTGAGAGAGAGAGCGGCCAAAAGCCTTCTTTCCATATAAAAAAAAAAAAATATTATGATTCACGGAGAAGCTGAGCAAGAATTGAAGACAACTAACCTGTTTTGTTACATATTTCCCACAGCAAAATGTATGTAAGTATGAATGAAGAGTAACATTTCCAAAGATTTCTAACCAACAATGATCCAAACATTGATAAAAATGTCAAGTTTCATAGTCATCAGTCAAACCATGTGTGTCAGTCATCATTTGGCAGGCTAAGTGCTCATGTATCAATCATGCTTATCAGTATGCTTAATCAGAACGTTGGTTATGATTTCATAACAAGTTAACGGCCAAAAACTGAAGATGCATTTTAAAGTTTTCAAACTGACCAAAAGAGGGTGCACAAATGTTCCAAATTCACACTCATGCATCTGGTGAGGTAAATGTTATGACGTTCAGTACACCTGCTCTGCAGCTGAGGAGCTTAGCAGAAAATGGTGTTACTGTAACTTTATGAATTTGATTGCATTTTGCATGCATTCAGTGTTCACTGGTGTATGTATGGATTTTTATAATGTTTTTTTTGTATAGGCCAGCTAAAGAAGAAGACACACACTTTAAAGCTCTTGAGGTCCTGATGCTTGATGATAACAAGTTGTCTTCTGGGGTCTTCAACAGTCTTGCAAACCTTAAGAGGTCATAACATGGTTAAAGTTTTTATACAGTATTTTAAACTTAAGTCAGATCTGTATATTACAATGCACAACAAACTCTGTGAAAACACTCATTAAGAATTCTTAATTGTCAATTACAGGTTGAAACACTTAAACCTGCAGGGGAACCGCATCTCTGAAGTACCATATTTACACTTGACGAGCTGTTCAAACCCTGTGCAGACTTCTATTGAAGAGCAAACTGAAGAAGAGGGACTTGGTAAATGCTCAACATGTGTTTGATGTAATTTCTGCATAGCTTAACAATGGACCTGCATGTCAGAGTTCCCTCAACACCCTCAGAAGAATATTGATTCAGTCTTTTTCTTCCCATCAATCCAGCCCACCCTGAACCAAACCCTTACCATGATGAAAATTTCAAGAGAGTCTCACAGGTAATTAGGTGGACAGGAGGGTTTTTTTAGATGTTCCATTACTGTGTTTCTATAATCTATATTATATATGCTCTGCTGCACATACTTTTTAATTACCCTGCTGGGGATGAATAAAGTTCTTAAACTCGTCCTACGTCACTCACCTTTGATCTCTCACAAGGAACACTTTGAAGAGTCCTGCAAAGGATCCAGTTTGCCTCTGCCAGAGCTTCAGTTCCTCAATTTAGCTGACAACAAGGTGTGTTGGCTATTATATATAAATAAATATATACATATATATGTATATAAATAATTTGATCTCATCCCTACTAAAAATACAACTTTCCTTGCTCCTCCACCAGGGAATTATTGGTGTGATTCATGCACCCAGTGCAATTTTACATTTAAATGTACCACATACACCCACCCAATAACAGGAAAAAAACAATGAAAGTTAATGGCACTATATCTTGTTCCATGAGAAATGTAATCTATCTTATAAAATGCCCATGTGGTTTAACACATGTAGGAAAAACACAAAGAGTACTAAAAAACAGGATAGCAGAGTACAGGAGCTGCATCTGAACCCAGGACCAGTATAACCCGGTGGTACAAAGAGAAGGTTTTTATATTTTCACTCTCCAGACTCTCACACCTAGAGGTCTGAATCAAGAGTATGAGATCATATATATATATATATATATATATATATATATATATATATATATATATATATATATATATATATATATATATATATATATATATATATATATATATATATATATATATATATATACACACATATATACATATATATATATGTATATACACATACATATATATTGTATATTTCTAGACCCTGACACACATGTTTGAAAAAATGAAAAAAATGTTAAATTTTAAGTTCAACAGGTGTGTTGTTTCTTTATTGTTATTTGATCTTGTTAACTTTTTACAGAAGGGTGTTGACCCAATTTCTGTACAAGAATATAAGGTTTCTTCTCTCTTCCCTCTAACTTCATACAATATATTTTTTAATGTAGGTGATGTAGATTCTGATATATGATGATGAGTCTGGTATAATGTACATATATATAAGATGCATGTTTGATATTTTGAAGTATGGCTTTTGTATTACTGCTTTATTCTATGTACTTTATTGAATTGTTAATTGTTTATCACCCTGGGCCATCATAGAGCTTGTCAGTCTATTAGTGTGCATGTATAAATATGGGTGTGGTTTCCATTTTTTAAACATTTTGACCTGATGAGAATCCAAGTAGGATTGAAACGTTGTCATTATTAAACTTGTTTGGCTTGTAGTGTGCAGGTGTTACCTCTTTTCATTGATGCCGTTTTCTGATAGCTTTGCACCTACATAATGTACATATAATTAGTCTCCTTCAATTAAAAAATAAATAAGCCGTGATCGCTTTTGATAAATGAACTAATATGTCTCATCAATGTCTTGTCATCAGATTGCTGAGGAAGAAGCTCTGTTGGCTGTGGTTCTTCTCCTGATGCTTCAAGAAATTGATATTCAGCGCAACCCTCTGACCACAAAGAGAAGCGGTAATCCTCCTCTCTTCTCTCCTCATAAATTTTTTTAAAGATTACATCTAAGGCTTGAATCTCCTCTATGTTTTTTGTTTCCGTACAGGAGACCCTCCCTTACTAACGCATTACCTCCAAGAGAGACTGGGGATAACAATAAAGCGTAAAAAGACATCAGAAGTTGTAAAGCTCCCACTGAAGGTTTCTACTCATCTAAAATGGAAGGTTTGATGTGTTCTGCATTG
The DNA here is from genome assembly GCF_963924715.1 of Thunnus thynnus. Taxonomy (NCBI): domain Eukaryota; kingdom Metazoa; phylum Chordata; class Actinopteri; order Scombriformes; family Scombridae; genus Thunnus; species Thunnus thynnus. The sequence goes on along the minus strand of NC_089529.1, from coordinate 11,954,577 downwards.
TTCAGTGTTGATAATTTAACCTCCAGATTTCACCAAAATATACAGTGGCTGCTCTCATTCAGAATCCCTTATATAAAACCTTGCTTGACTACACTACTACTACAAAAAATGAACTTTAAGATTTAAAAAACGAGTTGTAGCGTTAGAGGAACATGGGATTCTTCAAGGTAACACGTGGAAGTTAAACATTTGAGTCAACAAAATGGATTTACATAGTTTTTATGATGACAAAAATCAGTGATTATCATGATAAATTAACAAGTTCATCTTTTTTTTCTTTTTTTTTTTTTTTTTACATTTTGGTGTTATAGGTGGAGAAAAGGATCCAAAAAGTGTCAAAGAAGCCATTGTTGATGAATACACCTTGTCCTAAAACTCAGGTTGAGGAGTGTGAGGTGACTCTCAAGACAACACCAGCATCTGAAGGCAAGAATAATGAAGACAAAACCCTCAGAGAAAATGCAGAGCACTTCTTTGTGACTCAGGTATGGTCAGTTTTTCCGATTTTCACATTTCAAGGATTCAAGGCTCTTCTTGGTTAAGAAATATAAATTCTGTAACCTTTGGCTTTATAAATGCCTCTCAAAAATACATGGTGGATTAGTGCCTAGGCACGTTCTTTGTCTCAGTGTTTTTGAATAATTTTTACTGTTGTTTCATTGTCAGGCAACAGACATTCCTGACCATGAGTTTGATCTTCAATTGGATGAGAAAGAAACTGCAGAGAACGAGAAGAGAAACAAGGATGATGCTATTTTTGAAAAATCCACATGCTACGAAATGTTGATGGATGCAAAACCAGATCCTGATGTGGTGGAGCCCGTTGGTGAGGACTGTAGTTTCACCTGCAGCTATTTATTTCTGTAGATTTTCTTAGAGCCCTAAAATGTTCGGCCCCATAGTGAAGGGGAATATTCATGTTCTTTCCCCTTCAACAGGAATTCAGACAGCTGTTCGAATGCTGGAACACACACTGAAGAATCTTAATGTTTACAGAGACTCAAAACCAAAACTTGATAGCATCCAGACACCGTACAAAGAGAAAGAGAAAAGGGTTCGATATTTTGCAGCACAAAAATCCTTTGCATTCACACTCATAACTAAAAAAAGACTTTTGTCGCCTTAATGTTTTGACTTTAAAATATTCTATACACAGGTGAAGAAGCTGCCACCTTGGAAACCAATAAAGCAGCCGACTGAAAGAGTCAATGAAATGATCAAGGAAATCAAAGAGAGCACGACAATAAGAGAAGCTTCCTTAAGTGTGCACATTTCAGATACAATAAATGTCAGCAAACTTTACTTTTCATGACCTTACCTTTCATATCCTACACTTTGTTTTCTGTACAGGTGGTGCCATACACGGCGCACGTGTTAACAAGCAAGAACATAAGGAGGCTCTACTGCTGCTGAGGGATATGAAGACAAAGTACAAGATGGTCCACAAGAAAACAATGGAACAAGCAGCCAGCATCGAGTCTGATAGAAACACCGAGCAAAGCAGAGCTGAACCTCCACCTGTGCAGAATTCAAATGAAAGTGTTGATGATGGCGTACAGCTAGTCTGAGTAGTATCCAATAGAAAACCAAACCTACAATATGTCAGAAATAAAAAGTTCTGGTTGGTGAATCATGCATATTGTTTATTTTACTGAACAGCACAGATTGATTCCTCATGGTCAACATGAAACTGCCTGTAAGGAGAAACTTTATTTGTAAGTTAGACGAAGCTGTCAGTGTGATGAGGGCTGGATTAATCCGCCAGGGGGCCCAAAACCACAAAAAATGAGCTGTGGTCCCCTATTGACCCCCTATTTCTGCTTCTTTGTGTGCACTGTGTATGTATTAGTTGGTAATTAATCATTTGTTTATGATAATCTAATCACAAACTCATTTAGGAATATGTGTCATACAAGCACAAATAAAGTGAAATGATAAAGGGTAGATTGAGGCCCCTTTGCAATAGGGCCTCAAAACTATTGTTCTTTACTTGTACATAAAGTATTACAAACAAATGTTCAATTTATCAAACTGCCAACTGATGAATTTGGAGTCTTCGGGCCCCCTGATGGTCCAGGCCCACTTTGCCCAGTTGCTGTTCCAGCCTCGTTTGCAACTGTGGCATCCACTGACATGTCAGTGTTTCCATGTGATTAATACTGTGAGAAGCACAAAGTGTTTCGAGCAGCTGCAACCACCACTGCTATGAGCAGATTCAATCCAGGATGCACAGTATGCATAAACTGTTTGCCAACAGAGTTCAGCTGTCAGGATAAACTGTTTCTGTACATTTGAATCTTGTACATCCAAAAGGAATCATTTATTTTATCTTTCAGTGTTTCCTCTGGTCAAACCTGTTTCTGTAAGCAAACCGCAGAACATCCAAGCATGTGTTTAATTTCAATACAAGACAACTGGCTGCAATAATTAATACAGAGGATATGAGTTCCTGTGTTCATCTGGGAGGCCTCTACTCTGCCCTTCTGAGGAGATCACCTGTAAGTTTTGTTTGTTCATATTTTGGGGCAATTACTCTTTAAATGGGGACTTTGCCTTAGATCTTTGGAAAACTTTGAAATATATTTGACCTAAATACGCCAACAAGTGAGAATCAGCTTAAAGCAGCAGCATTCTTGCCATGAGTGTTAATTTAAAGCAGTGATGAAGTCACTACTAGAGCCTGCAGTTTTTTGAAAATATTGCACATCCTTGAGCCAGTTGACACGGCATATATATATATATATAATTTATTTATTTAATTTTTAACCAGGTGGACCTTTTATCCACTGAATAGTGGTGGATAAAAGCTGCGGAGGTGGCCTTTTGTATGGCAAGAGAGCTTTTATACTGCAAAATTGTAGGTGATGGAAAGTAATGATTATGTCTTATTGCACCATAAATTATCATATGTGACCTTCCTACTGTCTTACAATGGAAGCTTTTTTAAAAATGTCATGTTTTGTTTTCGTCGTTCATTCCCCGTTTCTGTCACGGTCGTCATATGATTTCAATTATTTCAGAGCAGCTTGCAGATGTGGAATGCACATTCAGCCCAGGTGGAATAAATCATAATTCTGAGGGTATTTCATGGGATTCCACATTATTACATTCATTGAGACCATGTGTGAATATTTCCCAGCTTCTGTGTGTATTTATGGTAAATAATATGCATTACAGTATTATGTACAGAACAGAAAAAATCTTCATTTTTTAATCTTTTTCAAAAATTGTTGTGGATCCATGTCTTGATTTATGATATATAGACTGGTAAGATGCAATTCCACTGAAAAATCCCAGAGTGACATTCAAATCCAATATAAAATTATTTATTTATAACTTTTACACTAACAAGCGAATTTTTAACAACTGGCCAGGCTTGTAATAAAGCAAACCTGGACGTGGAGACCAGAATCTCTTAAGTTTTATTTTGTCCACAGCACTTTTATTGCACTCTCCAGCCTCCAGTATAACTCAAGTAAAAGTCTTATGAGGATTTGTTGTTGCAGTCAGTAACAAGATGGGGTTTGTTCTTCAGCCAGTGAGTCCTGGCATGAATTTATTTTGCCTGACCAGAAAGTTGTTGCAAAAAAAAAGAAAGTTGCAAGTAATTTTGAAGTGATAATGATTACTGTGTCAAGCATCTATGTTGCAAAAGCGCAGTGTTTTTATGTTGGAATTCTTTGATGTCGGAACAAAACGGACATGTACTATTGTGCAAGAGGTTGTTATACGTGTTATTTTTCCACAGTTTTTGGTAAATGATCAGTCACAATAGCGGCTGTTGTATGCCAGGCAGTTACTGACCTCACCACAGCCTCACAAACCTCTTAGGTACACTCAGAAAAAATCTTTTCCTACATACATGTGCATGTTCACAAAATGCTTGAGAATAGCATCAACTCTGTTGTGATACACAGATTCTTTCTTTGTTTGCTTGTGTTTATCCCCTCTTAACATAAACCTGCGTTGCCCCTCCCTTCCAAATTTTTACTTTCCAGATTATTTTGTATGCACTAATATGTAAAAACAATCAACCAAGGGTAAGCATCAAATACATCATGGTTGCACACATACATCATTACTGTTCTCTACTATCCAAAGAGAATTGGCTCATGGCATCAGGAGAAAAGTCAGAAGGGTAAATACCTTTCTGAGTTCGATCAATCGATCATCACGCACTCATCAAACTTGCTGATGCTTGAATCTGTCAAGAAATGAAATTTCAACAGAACAATGGTAGGCAGCTGCGAGGCTGCCACTGAACATGACTAGCAAGCACAAGTCTGGAGAAAATGATTGATTATTGGCCTGGTTATTCATACTTTAGCACAATTTAGCCACTTTACACTGTGTGAAAATGTTGTAGCTTTATGTATAAACTAATACTACCACTAGACCTGCTTCCACCTTCTCCAGGGATTTTTTACCCAAGTAAGTCAGTTTATCATAGTAGTAGTGGTTGGGGTAGTTTCACTATGCATATGCCCTGTTTTTTAGGACACATTTTAGTGCTGCAAATTTGTTTTGACAAAAGCAATAATTGAGCTATAAACAATAGCAAAGGACAACAAGCTTAATGATTAAAAAGTTTAATAATTTCTGGGTTATAGATAAACCACTGATGGCTGGAAAAGTCACTTTAAAATAGAGAAATTCTGAAGCTTTAAGTATATTACAAATTCATTCAAGTCATACTGTTGCTGATACTACATAATGCTTTCTAGCCAGAAGGAACAAGGACTGTGTGTACCAAGGAGAGTTAAATACAAATAAAATCATACAGAAAAGCCACTTTTGTTTATATTATTAAGGCTAATTAAAACTCTTATATTGAAAATAGAATTCAACAATTTCCAAAGCTGTCTGATCTCAAATATTTTGATATTTTGAATGGTGCATGATGCCTCTGAGTAGTAGTATCATTGTAGTAAAACACTCATGAAATACCATCAAACAGAGCATCAGTTTGGTTTAATATATTAAAGGTGTACTACAGCAATCGTGTATTACACTTCCATAAAGTTGAGTGACCCCCCTCCCCCCCCCAGTTTGTAAAACAGACTATAAATTTGTAAACCCAAACCAAAATAATCCTGATGACATCACTATGACATTAGCAAGATTATATTTTTCAAACTTTGGAAAGTTGCCGCCAGAGCCACAGAAAACTGTTTTCACAGTTAGTGCGTAATCCTCATGACAAGTAAACTGAACTTGATGTGTAAATTCTGCCGAGTTCCCCTTTAAGATTTTCTTTTTTATGTTACTTTGATTTGCCTCCAAGTTAATTTGTATCTTTTATCTGATCTATCAGTGGCAGTTTTCTTGGAATGTCTGCTAAAAGTGTAATCTGACCCACTAATATTGGTGATTTACACTTGCTGACCTCATGGAGGCATGCATGCTAAAGAAGTGAAAATGGCCTACTAATGTGACAAAATGCTTCAAGACTGAGGACAATTACACAATCCACATATGTCTGTAATTTATTCCCTATAAATATGGAAAGTCATTCCAGACGTTTCATTGTAATAACATTAGTTTTACTTTTTGTTGTACAGTGACACTAAAAGAAACTGTCTTTTATTGGACTCAAGCTCACATTAACATCAACACTGAATAAACAAACAGACAAAAAGATTCAGTTATGCTTTTCCTCTGTAACCGCTTTTGTTCTTACCATGAAAAACTGATGAGGTGAGTTATTAACTGAAAACACATTTTTATCCTTGCTCTTGGTGATATAACAGAATCTGGCAGGAGAGCGGGATACTCTGTCCAACAGCAAAAATAACAAAAGACATGGCGTAGAAAGGCATCGACGGTCTGTGTCTTAGGCAAGACTGATCTTTGTTTATATATCTATATGTGTTTCTTTCTGTATATTTGATCGCAGCACAGTTTCACATCTGGAGCAGTCATCACGGCAATCAAGCCTGAGAAATGTTTGGGTAAGATTTGTTTGATTCTCAAATTGAGGGCCAACAGTTAAGCTTTGAGAGTAACCCTGTGGAGACTCAGACACCAGATTTGGCTCAGACCAAATAGGCCTGAATACCTCATCAACACTCCTCATTACTCAAGTGCCAAATGAGTTCACTGCAGACTGGACCTATTCATTATTTCTTTTGATGGACGATTGAACTGTAACACACTTATCATGTAATCCTGGGAAGGCTTCTGGCTGACATCTGAATAGAGGCCATTATGAATTACAGATCATAACCGTAAAGTTGTTGTTGTTTGCTTTATTCTTTGAAACAAAAGATCTTACTGTGGTCTGCCTTTAATCGTTTACAGTCATTACAAGCATGTGTTTAAAATTTTGACCTTTAAGCTGAGCTGCTCAGGATAAGAGGACGAAGACCAAAGTGTTCATGACATGTATCCCGGTATTGTCCGTGGTTTCTTGGCTAGACTCCAATCATCAGCTAAAATGATCAGGGCCAACTTAATTAATGAGAGGGTAAGGGTGTAAAAAACAGAGCCCTTGATAGATTTCGGAAGTATTTTGATGAAGTATAAACTCAGGGGTTCTGCTGAGCACCTTAATCAGCTATGAAAGCAAACACATCTATCAGACTTAATTAACTTAACACAGTTTGGCTCCCTTTGAATCAAAAGACTGCCTGATTGGTTTGCAATGCTTCAGTTCCTCACAAACACTGTGCGCATCTGCAAGGAACTATACTTGCTGCAGCTGAAGAGGAAAGGTTTCATTTGATCTTTGAAAATAAATCCAACTCAACTGCTTTCCTTTTTCGCAAGACTGCATGATAATTGCAAAGCTACAAGAAGTCCTCGTCTTTTTCTGTGACATGCATGAATTGATGTTCTCTGACTGCCCCACAAAGGAAGTGACATATCAAACAAAAGCCAGAGGGTTTTGCTAAGAGATTTGTTAATATCATAATAATGGTAGTGCCTCCAATCCTGGGCCGAGTCGTGACCCCGAGTCTCACATTTTCTTCACTTCTCACTGAATCTGGGCTACATGGGCAGCAGGGTGGAGTACACATACACAGAGAGCCGACCGACTGCATGATTTATACCTACTGACTGCCCCCAGCTGTTACAATTGCCAGAGCCAAGACTAAGCATGCATAGCTGAATTGGCCCATGAGACGATCATCCACAAAATATGTGCTGATGGGATTTCCAACAAAAATGACACATATGATATGACAAACATATCTGAACATGCAGCACCAGATACTGCACGTTTAAAACTACCCAGTTTGCACGATTTCTTTGCATTTATAAAAACCAAGCGATGCATTGCACTGAAAATGCAATTTTTAAACCAGCATGGGAAAATGACAACGTGAAAACGTTAATTACTAATTTAAGTTGGCAGCTCTAAAGTAGAACGCCCCTTTCTCACCCTTCTGACTAGAACAGCCTCTTTGGACAACTAAGGGAGAGACTCTTGTAAACTGTCAGGTCCAACAGCTTACACAAAAATATGACGGCCTTTTTGTGCGAGTAATGAAGGCATACAAGGGAAGTGCGCCTGTTTGAAAATATTGTTTCATGCCTTTAGTGAGAGACAGACAGAGCTGTCTGGCACAATGTGTGAAAGGAACACAATGAGTCATTGTGGAAGGGGAGGGGACAGAGCGAGCACGTCGGGAGTTCACAGAGAAGGGAAGCAATATTATTCTGAAGGGCCCACTCAGTCTAGCAAATCTGTAGTTGCACACTGACAGAGTCATGGGAACCGCAGTGATAATTTGACACCTGTTGATCAAACAGGCCTGCGGACAGACTGCACACAGTGCTTGCGAGCAAAAAGACTGCTGCTGCTCTCACAGATCATCATACTCACGTACACGGGGACTAGGGAGCTCATTATTTCCATGAGCAGGCGATACTGTCTTTAGTAGTCTTACTTTAAAGTTTGGATTTGTTTTGGTGGTTCCTATGTAATTAAGTATTATGTTGTTCCTTTGTTCTGTGTTTTGGAAATACAGATGCCTTTCAGTTTCTTGGCCTACAATTAGATCTAACAGCACAACCCTACAAAAACTCAAAACAATGAAGTAGAGATAGAGGGTAGTGATTTGTAGGGTTTGAATTTACATAGTAGCAAAAACACAGATGCAGGAAAAAATACAGCCATAATAAATGTATTCTGTTCTTACTGGTTGCTCATTTTTGCAGTTAATGCATTTTATTGGCAGGCTATAGTACTATGTGTCTGTAATTTTGGTTTTGAATTCCAAATTTATGTCAATTTAATCGCGCTGTTGACATGATATTTCATGGTGAAAAAGAGCACCCAAAGTTTTTTGTAGAGTATTTAAAGAATGAAAGTAAACAAAACTATAAATTAAATAAGAAAATCATCTCAAATGCTACTTTTGGGGAAATTCTTGTTGGACATTAAGATTGATTTCCCCACTGGCTTTAAAAAACACAATAATACACAATAATAAAAATAATAATAATAATAATAATAATACATGTATATATAAAAATACTTTACATTGTATGGTATTAATCATTTAACCACTAGACAATTTACAATGTGTGCAACTTTTTGCGTACATTTTTATAAAACTTGTAAGTGCTTTCCAGTTCAAAGGGAGATTGCTTTATGGCAACAAACAGAAAGAAACTTTCAGTGTTTTTTGCAATAAACAATTATGGAACAATAAAACTGCTATTATTGGCTTCTACCCTCCATCCTGAATAAGTTCATCAGAGCGGAGCGTTAACAAAAAAGCAGAATAACGAGGTGCTATCAGGCAGAAAAATCCCACATATTGCCCCTTTAAGTTTGAGGAAAAAGAAGAATGATTGCACAGGTGTGATACAGACGCAATAGAGTCTCATCAAGGTACAATAACTAATAACAGGCGATTTTTAGGGAAATGTTGGGAGGGTGAAGGGAGTTTCAACTTCTGCTTTTGATTTCCAAGCCTCTGATAACATTTCATTTCGAGCGGGAACACAGTTTATCCGGCCTTCCGGAGTCGTATTTAATAGAAGCCTTCAGGCGACGGTGTTAGGCTCGCTCTGCTGTGGCCGGCATGCAGACCATAGATGAATCAGCAAATTGTTTTCAAACAATGCCTTCAAAAACAACTATGAGCCACAAACCTGTCCACATCTTACGCCTGTCCCAATCACATATTCCCAACTGTTACTACGGTTGACTTTTTCATTACAGCTTAACTTAAGTCACAACTTTAAACAAATCAGACAAAAATGTTTAGTGGTGTCAAACACAGTGAAAAGTTTATGGGTTAAAATCGTGAGCAGAGGTACAGAGTGCACTCAGCTACATCAGCTATGACCACATTAAAATACAAATATTTTAAAATTGTAAAATGTCATTAGAATATGATCCTGTGGATGTATAAAACAGCTACAGCCTGTTGCTACTTCATGCAAAACAAAAAAACATTCAGACAGTCAAATGTACGTATATACACAGAAATCATACAAGAACCAATACACTTTAAATTAGGTGACAAAACCTCACTTTGTATTTACAATAAATACGTTGATGATCATATAATATACTTATTAAAAAAAAAAAACCTTTACATTCTGAACAGAACGTGGCCCCTTGCCCAACATATTCTAAAATACAAGTGATTCTCATATAGTTAAAGCAAAGGATTCATTTAAGAAATACTGATCCCAAAATGCCCTCAGTTATTCAACAGAAGCACATATTAACGTCACTGTGTCAACAAAGTCTAAACCTCCAGATTTATAACAGGATACTGAGGATGTCTCCAGCTCTGAGCTCTCATCTCTTCACTTCACATTCACCTTTACCTTGTGTTGCATTTTGTTTAGAGCTCGTACATAAAATCCACCAGATCGAATAATGTTCAGGACAGGAGGAGGCGGAACTATCGGCCAGGTTATGTGTTTTGCAACCTAATAATTTACAAATAAAAAATATGTGATAATCAAAACATGATGGAAAACAATGCATAAATCAAGAAACAACAATGTTATAAATGAGAAATTCCTCTTGTATTACAGGAATGACGCAGGACATCCAAGTGCAAAATGTATGAATAAAGTATGTATGTCAACAATGTATGGTTATTGGGAATACTGGTATAAAGAGTGACTACTAGGGTGAACACAGGCCTTCAGTCTGCTTGGGATTTAGGAAAGTCATCATCTCCCGGATTCCTTCTTCACAAATTGTGGCCTGAGGAGCTTTATTCAGATTTTCTCCCTCTTCTTTAAATCTTCTCCACGTCTCTGTAAAATGAGCCGAACTTGAATTAACATCAAGGTGAAATTAATCTGTCACCAAAGTCTAAATAATCATATTAAAAAAAAGTACGGAGGATTTCAACAAATGAAACTTACTGCATATTTCTAGAGTCTAAAAATAAAAAAATGCATCATGAAATAATTCTTCACAAACACTCCTTCATCAAACAAACCTTCATCAAGTGTTGTGAGTAATGTGTAATTCTCTGGATGATCCATAATATCTTTCCTTTGAACGTCACCGATTTCCATTAGTTGTAAAACACCTGCATAAATCAATAACTCTGATTAGAGTCATACACTGGTGCAGCAATATGTTGGTTTTAAAGGAGTTGTTAGACAATTTGGGGAAATACGAATATTTTTTCTCTTGCTGAGAGCTAGATGAGAAGATTTAGCTTAGTTTAGCTTAGCATAAAGACTAGAAACAGGGGGAAACAGCGACGTAACAAAAATGACAGAATCTACCTACCAGTACCTCTTAAGATCACAAAATAACACATTATTTTTCAGTAGTTTAATCTGTACAAAAATTGAAGTGTAGAAGTTATCGTTTTATGTGGGATTATATGCTAGACTAGTCATTCTTGGCCAGCTGTTTCCAGTCTTTATGCTAAGCTACGCTAAGCAACTGCTGGCTGTAGCTGCATATTTAAGGGACTGGTATCAATCTTCTCATATAATTCTAAGAAAGGGAATAAACATTTTTCTCAAAATGTCAAATAATAATAATAATTAATTAATAAATAATTATTATAACATTCACAGTACCTTCTACAGTCTTCCATACTTGTACTTCGATCTCAGCAGTACTTTGTCTTTCAACAGCAATGATCCGAACTGTGTTGGGTGAGTCGACTTTCAAAGATGATTCTACTTTATACACCAAGAGGTTATTTTTGTATCCAAGATAACACTGGGTCTGGTTATTCTCAGCTTTACTTTCTAGAGAGAAGAAACAGATAAAGTTGTGTGGATGCTGTTTAAAGCCAGTCCAGATCATTTTTACAGTGTAAACAGTCATTATATGATAAGACTTTGACTACCTGGACAAGTCTTGCAGCACTTTCCCGTCGATTTCATAGGATGTTGGCATGGGTACTGGCTGGGACACGTGATGCGTTTGCAGTCCTGGAGGCCATCAGTACAAGTGCAAAGGATGCATTCCAGGACCTTCCCCAAAACTGGGTGCCATATGTCTCCATGAGAATACGTCTTGCCATTGTATAAACACGCTGAGAGAAATGGAAAACATCTGAGTGTTGTGCTGCATATGGAAACGATCGTAAAGTTGTGAGGAACATGTCCATAAAATCAAATACCTATAAAGGATCTTTCTGCTTTGACAACGTCTCACCTCTTTGGTGTTTCCTCTGCAACAAAATCTTAACAGTGGTCTCTGAAGCCCCTTTGAGGTTAAGTTTACTGAGACTCAGGCCTCTGAGAGAAGTCCTGACCCTGGATGGGGTGGCATGGTCAGGCTGCGCCCTGCTCTGCTCTCCAGAACACTGGTCGACTGAATGCCTCTTTTTTAAACACAGATGTAATAAAAGACAATTATCTTTCATCTGTTCAGCAATTAAATATACTTAATAAGAACAAACCACGTTGATACTGTCAAATTCATTAAAAGAAATAAAAATACATGCAACAATTTCAAATGAAAGTAACATCCAACATATGTAAGAACATACAACGCCTCTGTTAAGTTGTAAGTTTCCATCCTCAGTTGATGAGGAGCCACTGGTGCTATTATCTAAAAGAAAAAGACCAAAACCAAGTATGAGGCCATTAACATGGAAAACATGGCATTTATGTTAGAGTTGGGTTTTAATTCAGTATTATCATGTATTGACTTTTAGTTGAATTATGTCATAATGATTTGATTTTTACAAAATTACAAGCACATTGTAATTAAACACTAAGAATATTTGAAAATATGTTTTTAATATGTGTTAAAAAATATATATATATATACATATAAAGATACTGTATGATTTTTCATTACAGGGGAACCAAATTTATTAAAAAAAGGTATTTTATTGGTAATTCATATGACAAAATCAGAAAATAATTATCATTCATCAGCGATATGCTAAGAGTGAATATGCATGTTCAGTTCCTAAAAATCATCATTCCAGGTTGAGGACGTTTGACTACCTTTACACACCAAACAGCAGGTATCTGCAACTGAAACTGGTGAGGAGCAGGTGATTGGTTGGCATGTTTTCAGAGCGCAGAAGATGTCTCCATTCTGAGAATAAAAAAGCAAGAGGAACATTTTTTTTAAAAAGTGATCTTGAGAGCACGGAGATAGCCTCTCAAAATCTGTACGTAATTTATGTGAATTCACATTTATATCACGTGGAATAACAGATAATAATATTCATAGAGTCTACTGAGACCTAACACTCTTGAAATCAATCCACAAAAACATAATGAGACATAATATTCATTAGGCTTTTATAAAAAGTGATTTACATTTTCTTTCCCGGTGGCGAGTGAGCTGCTGGCACGGTGCTGTCCTGCTTATGAGAAGCAATTTGGGGTTCAGCGTTTCGCTCAAGGACACTCAAACCACCAATCGCATGAATAACAAATGACCCTCTCTGGTACCTGAACCAGAGCAGCCCCAGACATCATAAGACATGTCTTGAAAAACATCAGACAAGTAATCCATTTTCAAAAGTGCAATATATGATGATCATAATCCTGCTATTTTCTGTGATATAAAGGAAGTCACAGAAAAAGCAAAGCTATGAGCATGTTACATTAAATACAAAAGCCTTAACAGAATAACAGTCCCAAAGACACAAGGGCAGGTTGAGGAAGTTACTAAGGGATCCATGGAAGAAATATAGCGGGAGAAACATGATTTGTGACCATTTCAACCACTTGCGGCAGGAAGGAATCATTTAGTCAAGTTTAGTGTTGTTAGTTGTCTAATCAGAGGCGTAGAAACATCTGTGTACGAACACCACTCAACAGCTCATGAAATTTACTTCTCACATCTTTAAAAGACAAATCCAAATTGTAGCTCTCATTTCCACTTTCTTCTCCGATATCTGCTTTTTGTTTTCTAAATTAAAGCTTTCATCCATTCTCAAGTGTCCATCGCAACCAAGCCAAGCCGACAGACACAGCAAAGACCACCAGTGATAAAATACATTAACGATATAGCTCCAATTTCACTGCATAGCAAGAGTTAAGTTATTGGGCAGAGATACTCTTCACGCATATGCAGTAACATTACATTAGTTACTAGCAATGGCATCTCAAAATTGCAATACATACACAAAATTGATTAAAAAAATATTAAGAAAACCTTTTCCAGTGCACAAAAAATAAGAAATTAGGCCACAGTATCTCATAGATTTTTTGAAGGAGGGTCCTTTAGATGGTGCTTGAGAGCTTTAATGTCCTAAATAATTGTATTGTGTACTGTAAAGCATTATGTACATCTAGTTATTACAGTACATGCTGAATTTCCATGGATTTTTACACTCCATTTAATCTGTGCTCAAACACATTTAAGTGGAAAAAGAGGATTATGAGAATTTCATAAATATTCAGTATCAAGTATTTCAAGATTGAGATACATCTTCAAACTCTGCTGCATTTTTCTGTTAAATTCTGCTTCCTTATTTTCCATTTATTTGTTTTTTATTTTATTTGTATCATCTATAAATCACATGGTAACGTTATTCTAAAAAGAGTTATATAAACAGACATCATTTCAATACATATTGGCTGACAACTTAAGTTGTTATAAGAGAATTACAAACCAGGCTTTGATATTATTTCACCAAATCAAATAAACAGAAGAAGCAGTAAATTAGATGCAACTTACAGAACATGTGCACATAGCACACTGATTGCTTTGCTTGGATGGGAAGAGGTCATGCTTAGTGAAGGTCTCCCCCGGCTGATAAATACTTCCATTATATCTGCAGGATTTCACAGAAGCTCTCAGCCCTGCGGGGACCTTGGGCTCATCTGAGGAGGGCACAACATAACAGGAAAAGAAGCTTTAAAGTCACTGACAGGAATTGTTCTCTCAGACAGAGCTGATGAGGTGTTGAGAGGACAGTCTACCTGTGCATCTCGGGCAACACTGCTGAGGCTCAGCCACTGGGTTTTCACACGGCAGAGAGGGACACTTGATTGTGTTACATTTCACATGGCCTGTCTAAGAGAGAGAGAGCAATAGTTAGAAGTTTACAAGCTCACCTTTAAATCCCAACCACAAAGTCAGCAAGTGTTCTGCAAGCACTATGGGGCAATTTTTTAAGTGCAATGTTCCTTTAAATGCATTTATTTTTCTGGTGTGATCCAGTTTGTTATAAATGTACCTCTGTGCAGACACAGCGCATGCAGAACATAAATCCGAAAGGCTCCAGATAGGGATGCCAGCTGTCTCCCGGGCTGTAAGTCTTGTCTTTGAAAGTACACACCACCCCGGACCCTGGGTGTCAAAAAATGGGAAGGATGAGCTATTGAGAAACGCATATGGCGCAGATAAACTGCACGGCAAAAAAACAGACTTTTATAATATGAGAAGTAATGTTAGAGAAACTTGTCTAAGCGACAGTCAGCTCCATGAAATGCAGACTAAAGGAAAACAAGGGAAACAGCAAATGCTACTGATCCCACTCCAGCCCATATAAAGACAAGTAAGAAGTCATGATTTAACTTCTGGTGGCTTTTGTGACACTATGAAGCAAATATGCTTCACTACAAAACACTTAAGTTATGTTAAGAGCTATAAAAGATGTTAATCTTAAGTCCATTTTTTTGCTATGTCCCGAGAAAACTTTCCTTATCTGTTTAAACATTCTCATGCTTTTCCTTATTTCAAGCCCCACACGTCTGATCAGGACAGAATAAGCATCAGCAGGGTCTCTGTCTTACCTTTCCGGGGTTTTAGCTCTGCATCTGCAAACCAAATGATGAAAAAGAACAAAAACGTGGACTTCATTTTTTTTACATGTGCGTGACTGAGTCCTCAACGCGCAATAAATATGTTTCTGCAGGACAGAAACTGCAGGACAGTGTGAAACAAGGATAAAAAAAAAAAAAAAAAAAAAAAATCCAACTTTTTTTCTCTGTTAATCGATGGCGCCTCCTACAGGAAATGAAACGTCATGTTTCATGTTATCTTAAAACTAGAGGGATGAAATGGACTGACTAAATAATAAACACTCATTACCCCCAACAAAGTTTAATGGTTTCCTCGTGAGATAAGCTCAGTTTCACATATGTAAGAACACAAACATCTATGGTTGATGTACTGTATGTAAAGTATGTAGATAAACAGGGATTTTATTATGCTGTTATCCTCTGTTATATTAGGCAATAGTGAAGTTATTGCTGAATAATGCTGATTCAACCCTAGGGTCATTTTAAAAGCTGTATTTTGTCATGTTTTTATTGTATTGGATTAAAGTATATTGAAAGTGATTCTTCTTAGCTCATGTTTTTTGCCTGTTGTACATCTTTAACTTTCTTTTTTGCTTATGCTGAGCTAAAATGTAAAATGGGGGCTATGCAGAAAATAAAGACAACAAACAAACACTTAATACTGTTCTCCATTTATTAATACACATTGGGGATAAAACAGTGCAACCATGTTAAAAAAAAGACATCAAGATGCCAAGAAACCCTTGCTTGAAAACATGACAAACAAAAGACTTGGAATAAAACTTAGTGATCCATTTCCCGACATGGAGTCTGGTACTTCCGCCCCCCCCCCCCCTCCCCTCCTATGATGCCTATTGTGAGCCATCATGTGGCTTGTTGACAAAACATTATCTCGGAGTAACAGATTAATTCACAGTCAGTGCAGATGTACAGAAACAAAGAACAAGAAATCTCTGACTTAATCACAGATTCTTAAAATTCAAACGATTCTAAAAAGCCGTTCTCCCTGAGGTGGAAGAAACGGCATTATCCTGACTTTGACAAAGTTTCGAAACAGGCTGAGACTAGCAGGAAAAAAACAACTCATTACACCACATCAAAAGATGGTCAATAGACGGCATTCCTGTTTCCCTTTTAAAGCTGCTCTGGCTATTAGGAACACTGTCGGTGGGACTTTTCTGTCATGCCTTGCCCCTAAAACATTGCTATCAAAACTTCATGCGGCCTGGTTAAAGCTCAAAATTGTCAATATTCTTAATGATAAAAATGTCGCTTAGAACTGTGAATGCACATCTGCATCCATCACTGCCCAAAAAAAATCTCTACCCCCCCCAAAAAAAAATCTCTAAAAATATATGTATGAAGATATTGGGTGTTTTTAAGTAACACCTCGACACACTGTTTTATCAAAACAAGTTTCTCACACTATATATGGTCCAATTATGTGTGAGAAGCTTGATAATCGACAGAACGTCACGGGCAAATGTTAAACAAACATATATAGTAATCCGCCTCCTGGATTAGACACACCTGAGCATCCTCATTAACAAGATTTTATGATTTCAGTACAGTCTAGATCAGAGAGTGACATACATACTAGATTCGGCGCCTGTCATATAAGTTATACTTTTAAATGTCTGAAGTACAGAATATTGCATTATAGGATGAATACGACTGTGCACGCAGACACAGTAAGGCGCCCTCACACACACACATACACACCCCCCGCACATACACTCACACACACACAGTAGTAGACAGACAGTGGCAGACTCAAGAACTGCTGCTCTGTGCTCCCGTGTCGTCCTCTCGCTTCTGCCGTTTCTTCGCTCTGATTTCATTCATGGCTTCTTCTATGGAGCGGGTGTCTCTCTTGTTGGCCACCGGAACTGGGAGAGAAAATTACCAACATCAATGGTAAATAAACGGGGACAAGGAGAGCAAAGATGTGAATGATGTGAGGGGCAGAGCAACATCACTGTATACTCACCACAGCCGTAAGCACTGTTGGCCTCTAGTGTATGTGCTGCATCTTTTGCAGCTGAGGTGCCAATCAGGTGACTGTACTTGTCTCTATAATTGGAGTTGGGACATGCTTCTGACTTCTTTGTCTGACTGGATGCTGCTTCTTCCAACGCAGCCTGTTCCTACAGTGATGAGAACAGAAAAAGTCAGAGATTTGTAAAAAGCCACACCTTATACTGTTAGATACAATTAAGCTGCTATGTGAAAAGCATTCTAGGAGTTACTTGGCGATACAAAATGTTAAATTATGTTTAGATACACCTGTTTCTTCTCAACCTGCTTCAACTCCAGTAAATAAACTCAAGTATTTTTAAACGTCCCTCCTGAGAAGGTACTGTGACTTGTAAGCAGTCAAGTGTAGATTACACATATAAACTACATGGAAAGAGGAACACAATAATGATTTACCAGTTAAGACCTTTTCTGGTCAAAGTAATCTAAGTCAAGGCACTTGTCCAAAGAAATTATCATTTTTCTCCCTATATGGGTGTAGAGTGGATGAAAGCTCCGCAGGGAACTGCTTTCCCTTTCATTGAGACATCAAAATCTATTTTTAACTGTTATTGATTTTTTTTAAGATGGCTAAAATGTTTCTGCTGTGATCTAACTTCAGTGTAGTTGCACCTGAAATATCTAGCAATGTTACTTTGTCTACGTCCAGCTACTTTGTGATAGGAACATGAAAAATACACAACAAAACAGACCCAGCAATTAAAAGTACTCTGGCTATATCAGATTTCATTTTCAGACAGTATTGTTACACAATGCTGCCAACTAAACACATCTCAGTCGTGCTACAAAAGAGCAAGAGCAAGTCTTACTTTTAGTCTGCGCCGTTGTTCTGCCAGCTGGGGATCCCACTCCTCTCCTTTGCGATAGGCTTCCAGTTCCTCATCTGATGGAGCAAACTCCTGCAACAGCACAAGGTGGAAAATAGTCACATTGCCCCACAGTGATTTGCTCATAAGTTAAATCAAAGCGACTGTATTTTTTTATCTAATGTTGCATTAAAAACAAAGTATTCAAACCTTCTTGAAAAGCATGACGTAACGGCTCTCCTCATCCTCCCCAAAAGAAAAAGAGGTCAGACCAGCCACTTCTGCAACATCATGCCTGTATGATGGGAAGAAATATTTATGAGCATGTGACACAAATATCTTGTGTTTCTCGCCTAGAAAGGCTTATTTTAATTCTTTGATATAGCAATGACGACTTACAATATACTCCTTTCGATCTTCCCCATAGGGTTATATTTTCTCTTCTGCTGTGAACTGTCTTGGATGAAATCCGACACCTCTTTCTCCATCTAAACAAATGATGAAGGAAGCCACAGTGTAATTTTGCATGTGATTTACACCGATACTAGTGAAGGAAGTGCCAGAACTTAAGTCAGTTCGTGGTAGATATGACACTTGTTCTCTCACCTTTTTCCTGAACTCTGCTTTCTTTCTTTTCTCATCTTCCTCCATCTTCTTGAGTCTTGCTGCTTGTTCTTAAGAAAGACAGAAGTTAAAGTTTGTTAATGTTGAATAGTATTTCAAGTTTCCATTGTAAACACATATCATGTAGTCTTACAGCTACAACTGATCGACGTGTATTTTTAAATACCAAAGAAAAAAATGAAGCTCATCAAGAGACAGACTTCCAGTAATCCCCAAACCACATTTCCAGATCATTCTGGGCTATTATTTGTAGCATGTGTCCAAGAGCAAACAGCCTCTGATGTTTTATTACTAGGAATACTCATAACAGTTAATGAAATGGATGCGGTCACTTTTTTTTTTATCAAAGCCGTCTTGTGGTTATTTCTTCACAACAGCTGAAAAGTGGATGAAGTTTATTTGTTGCAATACTCTAGTCAGCATCGCCAAAGTCTTAACAATTTTGAAAATTTCAGAGTTGCAACTGAAAAGTATAACTTTAGATCTTTAAACAGAAAATGATATAGTTTAAGTACTCCCAGTTTCCTATGTTTTTGGGGAGCCATATGGTAGTTATGGGCTACAACGATTAGATCAACAAAAAAATAATGAGCAACTATTTTGATAATTATTCAATCAATTTCATATTCATATTTGATGGTTCCAACTTCTCAAATGTGAAGATTTACTGTTTTTCCTTTTCATATAACTGTTAATAGAATAGCTGAACATTATGGACTGTTAGTCAGACAAATTTAAGTAATTAGAAAAGAAATTATAAATGCCATTTTTTCACTATTTCATAGCCTGAACAATTAATCGTGAAAATATTGGTTGGTTGCTGTTTTTATTAGATATAAATGGAGCCTCAGAAAAGTGGCTGCTGTTTGTAACTGTGAAAGTCTCAAAGAAAACTTTCAATATCTCATGAATGCTATTGATGTTTAGCATCTATCAATAGTAGTTATCGCTTCAAATGAACACGGCTAGGAACTATGCACTCATTTTATTAACATAATTGACTTTTAATGGTACTCTTTAATTGGCTTATATCTACTGTAACGCAATGAAATGCCCTCAGCCTGAGCAAATAGCCAAGATAATGGTTTGAGTTCAATGAGGGAAAAGGTAGCCCACGCTGGTCAAGAATGGAAATCTTAAGGGCTTACAACAAATGTATATATAAAGGCAGAGCAGTGTGAATACTCAGAGAAGACTTCTTTCAACAGGCTGCAGCAAATACACCAATGCTGGGTGTTTACTAGTGGTTTCAGCAGGGTTGTGTGACTGTAACAGCAGCATCATGTTATAATAGAAGCACCAGAAATGCCCCCTATTCGCCTGTCCTTTTAATATTTTAATATGTCTCATTCTAATATCATATCCATTTCGACCGTTTCAAACTACAAAATGAGTCGTTATTAGGGTCAATACTTTATGTACCTCGAGCCTTTCGTCGGCTTTCTTGGTCGCCGACTGTCGGAGGCTTCTCCATCGAGTTTAAGATTGAACCTAGCAGGTCCGCCATCTTGAAATGATAGAGCAGAGAGGACTGTTGTTGTTGTTAGCTGCCGCTGTGCGAGCAACGCATGCGCAAATGACTACCAGAGTCTTCTTCTCTTGTGTGAAAAAACGGCGTGTAAAATATATACTGCCACCCTCTGTACATGGTAGTGGTATTATATCTTTTTTTTTTGGTTAGTAAGTCATTTCAACAAATAACATATTATAGTTATGGTTATATATCAAGTCTCTATTTTATTTTTATTTTTGCTATTTATCTTCCATATTTGAGTTAGTATATTTAGTTATTGTATAGGCTATAATTTAGCGAGTTTCAAGTACATTCTGAAGTATATTAATCAGAGAAAAAAATATTCAGACCTCCGAGATTAATGTCAAATCTAAAAAAAAGTTTCTTGCATTTGGCCATAATCTGGGATAAATCAACAGATAAAAGGTGCAACTTCCCACCTACAATCCATGTTTTCTGCTTTACTAAAATATATAAACTGTAAAAAAAAAACAACAAAAAAGCAGCTAATCATGTTGCTCACTATGTTGCCTGAAACTTTGTATGACTGATCCTGTATCTCACATTTAATAAAGATTCATAATTAAGCCTTTGTGAACAGTCAGTTGTACTTTGTGAATGCAGTATTGCCAATAAAAGCATGGAAATAAAAGTACTGATGTTTGGTTTGTTGCTGTTTTTAGTTAGACTATTCATCACTATAAGCTTTAATTATATTGTCTCAAATATAATGCAAAGTAATTCTTCAACCTAACATGAAAAAACATAGAAAATACAGACAAGACTTCTATGTGCAGGCCTTCATCCACTTGGCTTGAACTTAGAGAAATAACAGCATGGAAAGCAGTCAGAGTTCCATCAGACTGGAGACAATAATGGCCAAGTGACTGACCCAGATAGCTGTGATGGAGTAGAGCTTTTGTGAATGAAGTGCTATGTCTCTTGTCTGTGTTTATGTTATCACATCACACCATTCTTTTTTTTTTTTTTTTTTGGTTAGTAAGTCATTTCAACAAATAACATATTATAGTTATGGTTATATATCAAGTTTCTATTTCATTTTTATTTTTGCTATTTATCTTCAATATTTGAGTTAGTATATTTAGTTATTGTATAGGCTATAATTTAGCTTTTCAAGTCCATTCTGAAGTATAGTAATCAGGGAAAAAAATATTCAGACCTCTGAGATTAATGTCAAATCTAAAAAAATGTTTCTTGCATTTGGCCATAATCTGGAATAAATCAACAGATAAAAGGTGCAACTTCCCACCTACAATCCATGTTTTCTGCTTTACTAAAATATATAAACTGTAAAAAAAACAAAAAAACAAAAAAACAAACAAAAAAACCACTTCCCTGACAAATTTCAAATGAAAGTTATTGCTTTAACACAGGCCTTTCAGTGTTGACAGTGGAGAGACATATTAGACTTTCAATTCTTCACAGTACAAATCTCAGAGGGCCTGTGTAATATTTGAAAAAAATCAATGCTCACAAATCATGTAATGTGACTCCATATGCAAACCACAGTCATGTTTATCACCCTGACAAGTTTATTGTATTAAAGAGTACCATGGGAACAAGAGAGGCTAAAGATTTTACCCGCATTTATTTATTTTGGTGAGCTCCTGGGACAGAGTAATTGCTTGCAGCTCTTAAGGAAACACTTTACTGTAAATTGTCATTCATCACTTTCTGTAAGCAAAGAAGTGTTTATATAAAGGAATTTAAAATTTGGGGTCTCAGATAATGGAAACGGTTTCCTGCATTATTGCAGATGAGTGTACGTTTAGCATAAAACTATGAAATAACTATCATCAAGAAAAAAAATGTTTTCTCCTTATCCATACCGATGACATTTTTACAATTTCTAAAAAGAAAACTAACAATATTCCACCAGTCATAAATTTGTAGGAGGCACATGTTGCTGCTCGAAAGAGATATTTAGCTTTTTAAATTTGGCATTGTGTTAACTCCCTCGGGCTTTATCCTTAGTTATTCTCTGATTTTATCCAGACCAATGATGGTAAAAAGGGAGGGTTGGAAAAACATTCGGTGGAATGATTAATCACAGATTGGCTCACGGATTGTTCCTCTAAGGCAGTTTGATCTGCAGGTGTGTGTGTGTGTGTGTGTGTGAGAGAGAGAGAAACAGAATAAACAAGCAAACAAACATCTTTACATAATCACTAGGGGGCATGCTATACAAGTACATGTCTGCGTGTCCATGCCTTGTTTTGTTATTGTTTTGTTAACAATTCCCCCTGCGTCACTGGAGCAGCGTGTTTTGTGCAGTTTGATTGTAGTTTCACAGCATCAGCAATAACACATGAACTACTGCCATATTCAGATGTGGGCAGAGCAGTGGACGAACAGAGGGCAGCCCTGAAAACACAGCAGGGCAGGCAGAATTGTACTGTGTCTAAAACAAACAGATTAGTTAGTACTACACCTGTAATTTTAAACTTTTAGAGAGCTTGTTCTTTTCAGCGAGTCCCTTGTGGTCCATTATTACCCCTCTGTCCAGCCATAGGGGCGTATGTAAGTACAATACTACAGTACTGTCCCTTTCTCATTTAGATTTTTGTGTTGGTCAACAGTACAGAGTATTTATCTTTAAATCAGAGGGGCTTGTTGAATAATACAGTCCTTTTTTTGCACAAAAATTAAAGAAAATGACTGAATGGTTCTTTGTAAAACACCTAAAAGCTATCTCAAATTCTCAAGAAGCTACAGCTGTTTACTAAGCTGAGTAAGCTGATAGTCCTGACCTTCAGCCCTCAGACTCCCATCATTCAGCGATACTTTGTTATTGTGATTTGCACAGAGCACGACGGACTCCTCCCCCGTGGTTGAAATGCTGTATAAATGCAGCATCAGCCTGTCAACAGCAGTGTCTGAAAGCTTATTGGTACCCAGACATGAAGGGACTGAGCTTGGTTCTCCTTGCGCTTCTCCTGATGTTTGCAGTCGGGGAGGGTAAGCAGTGGATCCACCCATTTTCTTACTGTGTGAGATGAAATCAAGCAAATCATGATATGGCAGATGCTCAAACGACACTGTGCTCATACTTGGTGTGTTTGTGTGGCTCTGGGGAGAAGAAAAACAAATTTGTAATTTGAATTGTATTTATTGTAATTACAGTTTGTGAAAGGTCAAATTAAGTCAAAATTAATTGAGGATATGGGAACATATTTGTGATTCTTTTATAATTATCTACAGGCAATGATCCAGAAACGCAGTACTGGACATGCGGGTATAGAGGACTCTGCAGACGCATCTGCCATGCTCAGGAGTACATTGTTGGTCATCATGGTTGCCCTCGAAGATACAGGTAAGCCTGTAAAGATCATAAAGTAGAACTATGCATAACTGTAATATTGGTAGCTTTAAAACAACTCAATGCAATGTGTGCTTCAGGAGAAAAAAGAAAGTCGAGAGAAATTATTGCTTGTACTGAACTGTGCTCATTTTCAGGTGCTGTGCAGTGCGGTCTTAGCACCTGCCAAACATCTGCTGATGCCTGCAAGATGTTACAGCACGAGGGCTGACGTCTTCAGTGCAGGGAGCTGGGATCCTGAGGCTGCATTCTTCTGGATAAACCAATTTGAGAGCTTTGTTCTCAATCAACCCTTCTTGGACTTGTAACATGCAGTGGAGTCTGACAATGAGCACTTTTGCAGTGGACTTCATCTAGTTAGACTCAGCTCATTTACAGCTATTAGGTGTGCAGCTAATCATGTTGCTCACTATGTTGCCTGAAACTTTGTATGACTGATCCTGTATCTCACATTTAATAAAGATTCATAATTAAGCCTTTGTGAACAGTCAGTTGTACTTTGTGAATGCAGTATTGCCAATAAAAGCATGGAAATAAAAGTATTGATGTTTGGTTTGTTGCTGTTTTTAGTTAGACTATTCATCACTATAAGCTTTAATTATATTGTCTCAAATATAATGCAAAGTAATGCTTTAACCTAACATGAAAAAACATAGAAAACACAGACAAGACTTCTATGCGCAGCCCTTCATCCACTTGGCTTGAACTTAGAGAAATAACAGCATGGAAAGCAGTCAGAGTTCCATCAGACTGGAGACAATAACGGCCAAGTGACTGACCCAGATAGCTGTGATGGAATAGAGCTTTTGTGAATGAAGTGTTATGTCTCTTGTCTGTGTTTATGTTATCACACCATTCTGTCTGTCTGGACAACATTGTCTGGAACAGACAGACGTCACAATCCACCAGTCACGATTGCAAAGCAAATTCATTGTCATTTGGTCTGCCTATCTGTGATAGCAAGGTCAAATGTCTTTGCTAGTGAACTCTGGCTTGGTTTTTAGGAGGCAACATGACTGTCAGCTGAAAACAAATTCACTCACCTCAGTTTGAGGTGACACCATTAGTGGACAACAAAATGTCTATCATAATAAATTCATATAAATAAAAACACACATCTGGTAATAAACCAAACATATGATTCTAACAGTTTGTCATCTATTTGGTTAGTGACTGTTGTATCAGAGTTATTAGAGTGAGGATCTGAAGATGGTTGATGGCTGGCCCGGGCCAGTAGGTGTTAACAGCATGGATGCTATTTGTAAACACGAGCCGCTGTATTGTGCCCCGCATTGTCATCTGGGTTGAATCTTTGTACTATTCAGGCAGAGCAGCGTGACCGAACTACAAAGGGGTAGACCCCCACAAACCTGTTTACATGAGGCTGTCTGTCTTCACAAAGCTGACAGCAACAGCTTAAAACAGTATAATAGTGTAACAGCATACACCTGCACCACTGCAGAGACATCAGGGTTTGAAGATGCTACAGGTTCTTTTTATAAGTTGAAGAACAATTTAACACAGTAAATAAAAATAATTCCCTAACATTTCAGACACAGTAAGAGGCGAAGTAATATACTTTGTGGCCTGGTTAGGAATGCTTGAAAGACTTAATGTAAAAATATAATGCTGACTTTGATTAGAAATAATTCAATCACAGAGGTAATAACAGCTGAAGAGCCAAAACTTTAACAATGCAACAGTGTATTTGCTGTTAAGTAAACTTGAATATATTTTTGGAAAAAATGAATATTTATCTCTATGAGGCCCATGTTATTTACAGTAAGTGAACATAATAAAATGGCTTCCATGCACCTCACTAGATGGCAGTGTGTAAACAGCCTGACCAAAAAACTCCTTCGACAACTTCCAATTCCTCACCTAGGAAAAAAAAAAAAGTCTGGACCAAGACCGAGCCACTCATTCCCTGGGTCTTGACCAGTCAACCAGACTTTCAAGTTGAGGAGCATCTCTCATGATGCTGCCACCACTAGGCTTTTCACCATTTGGACGGTACTATCCATGTCAGGAATAATACCTGGCTTTCATTTGAAGCAGTGCTTCACATTCAAGACAGACTTCAATTTTCGTTTAACCAAACCATATAATATCTTTCCCTTAGTTTCCTCATTCTCAGGGTTCATTAAGTGCCATTACTGAAGCTCTAGGCAGAGAGTTATAAGCCTTTTACTTTTACAACCATAAAGGCCTGATTGATGGAGAATTGTAGAGATGGTTATCCTTTATGGAAGTTCAACTGAATGGGAATGCAGGGCCTTTTGTCACTTCACTGTATAAGGAAATCAGTTTCAAAACTGTTCCGCTAGTCTGTTCATTCACCATAAGTGTCTGAGATTGTTTCGACCTCATGGTTTGGTTTATGCTCTGAGATGCATCTCTGGAATCTGTCATACGTTTATAAATCATGTCCACTGAATCGATTTTGGTGGACAGTCAATTTGAAGAGAGATCTGATGCCTTTTAGGTCAATTCGGGGTATAACAGCAAAGGGTCTGAAAACATGTATATAAAATACTTATGTAAGCAAATAAAGATTGTGTGCAGACACTCATTGCAAATTAATACATTTTAAAGATCCCCTCAATCCTCCTGCTTTGCTTTTGAATAACAATTTGTTCAGTTACCTCATTAAAATCCTTAAAATGACATCTACTACTTCTCTGTCACCGAAAATTCCTAAATCTATGAAAATAATTACAGCATTCAGGCTAGGTTACTAACATCTTTACAGATGCTGTGACAAATACAAACACTACTTGTTGCCTGTCAGAGCAGCTACAGTATCAAATACAGGGCATGTGAAAGGTAGAAAAATGTGAAAACACAGGCATGATTAATATCGCAACTTAACCAAACTGCATAATAGATCTTTATAATTGGTTTACTACCAATATTTGTAAAAAATAGAGCTCATGTTTACTCTTGAAGCATAGTCCATAATGTTATGTCTGCACCTACCACCCCTCCCCCCAAAATACATATCAGTTAAATAAACTTACAAGGTGCTGCATAAGCAAATACTGAACCACTGTATCTGGAACCACTTTTAATCAATTAAAATGTTAAACACAGAGAAACATTCAGATATATTTTGTTGTTCAGAGGCATAAAAATTAAAAGCTTCCCTGACAGAGGGGGTATTTTATTCCAACAGTTTTTCCAGAAAACTGATTTCTAGTTTGTTACATGTAAAACATCAACTTTAACTGCAAAAATGTACTAAACTAGTTTAATTCCCTCAAGTCATATCAGTGCAAATTCAACATGGAGAGGTGAATTATAGCGCTGTTAAAATGTATACGCTCCTTGAGTTTATGCATTTATCGTGCTACAAAAAGATTCACATTTTTGTATAAGACATCCAGTTTAAGACATTGCACTACAGTTATAGAACAATTTGATGTAATGTTAGAAAAGTTCACACTAATGAGAGGCGGGTGCGCAAAGGTAAGTACGACCATTTTTGTCAGGGTGTGTCTCTGACAAATATTTAATCAAGATTTCATTGCTGATGCTGCTCAAATCTTACAGTAAGGTTGTAGCCACAGGTTTCGAATATATTGTACAGTATAGTAGTAGAATAGTTACCATTAAAAACTGCACTAATTCTGCTTTAAAAAAATTTAAAAATTACCTGTGATTTTAGTCAAACCCAGCACAGCTCTTTCTCTCAGCTAACCAAATACTGTTATCACTGAACCTCTTCTTGGAACAGGACTGGTCTTCAAGTAGAAATACAAAATAAGTAAATATAAATACATAAAAATGAATAAAATTTTATAAATGCATTCACTGCTTTGCAGTGCTTTAGCTGCAATGTATCTACTCATATTTACTTGCTGTTTTCTTTGCAACATGAAACCATGGACGCAAAGCTTTAACATTCAAAACACTTTCCTGAATTTCAGACTATCCTACACTTGAATATTGATTCCAATGAGATAGCAGTTTGTTTTTTTGTTTTTTTGCTGGCTAAAAGAGCAGAATTACAATTTAAAGGGCAAATATTGCACAAAAGTGTTTTGTTCTCTATTTTAACCTGAATGAGATCTGAGCATCATAAGTTATGAAATAGCAATGGTAACTGGTATTAAACCATACTGAAATGCGGTCATTATAACTTTTACACACTAACTTTTGTGTATTTCGATTTCATAAAAATGAAAAAAAAAAAAAAAAATCAGAAAAAAAAAAAAAATCACAATATCGACTGTGCACAACTTTGTGCAAAACCTCAAGGAGAGTACAAAGATCTTATACAACACTATATATAACAACATGTAAATTCACATCTCCAGCAAAAACATGCTTTAGCTTGGATACCTGGACGTACAAGTCAGGCCTTAGGTTAAAATCTGTCTTCTTTAACATTGGTGGCAAAACACTACAGCACACATTAGTTTAAACAATTTTGCTTCTCAAATAAAATGCTCATTATGCGACCAGCAAGAAGGAAAACTTTACTTAATAATGCAAAAAGCAAAATGCCCTTGGAATTACAGCAGTGGGCTGATCTAAGCCTGAGAATCCGATTGTCTTAGCTTAGGAGAAAGGTGTGATTTGGTGCCATCTGTCTGATGGGCTAACTGAGGTTGAGGCCAATTCACTTTCAATTCGAAATGTAACCTGAAGCTTCATTTTATGGGTTAATCAGTGTTCCACGACTTGTTATAAAAAGTTTGATGGAAAAAGTTTTTTTTTTTTTTCTATTTTGAAGAATTTGAAAATGTCTAAAGCACGTCCAAACAAGTCAAATGACAGTGCATTGACACCAA